>NW_007736495.1:52835-63718 GCF_000696425.1 Galeopterus variegatus
CCCGTGGCCCTGGTGCTATCAGCACCGCACTCTCCCGAGTGAGCCACGGGCCGGCCCATTGCTTTTTTTTTTTTTAAAGGACCTTTCATACACCAGTTTATGGTCATTCCATATTGCCCTAATCCTATTTTGGGAAGGGACATCCTCACCAAGTTCCAGGCATCCACATACTTTACTCCAAACCCACCCAAACCTCTTTTACTCTTATGCTGCCCAGACTTGCTTCTCCTCTCTAACTACCTACCCCCTCATATAGTTAAACCCAAGCTCTGGGATACCACTATTCCTTCTATTGCTAAACACCACCCCCCACTCAAAATACAAGTTAAAGACCCTTCTACATTCCCTCACCAAACCCAATATACAGTCAGTAAAGAGGGACTCTAGGAACTTAAGCCAGTTATTCCAGGCCGGTTTATTAAAAAGGACCCACTCTCCGTACAACACCCCCATCCTACCTATTAAAAAACCCAATGGTAGGGCCGACCCATGGCTCACTCAGGAGAGTGTGGTGCTGATAACACCAAGGCTATGGGTTCGGATCCTGTATAGGGATGGCTGGTTCACTCACTGGCTGAGCGTGGTGCTGACAACACCAAGTCAAGGGTTAAGATCCCCTTACCGGTCATCTTTAAAAAAAAACAAAAACCCAATGGCACATATCGCTTAGTCCACGATCTCAGACTAATAAATCAGGCAGTCATTCCCACCTATCTGGTTGTCGCTAACCCTTATACATCCTCTCTCAGATCACCCCAGCCATTTCTCATTTCTCCATAATTGACCTCAAAGATGCTTTCTTTACCTTTCCCTTGGACCCCTCATCTCAACCCCTATTTGCTTTCACCTGGACAGAGACCCTGACACCCAAACTTCTACCCAATTAACTTGGACCATCCTCCCCCAGGGATTCAGGGATAGTCCCCATTTCTTTAGACAGGCCCTCACCTCTGACCTCTCCTCTCTGGATCTCTCGGAAAAGGCCAAAGAGATGCCCAGAATATTTGTAACAGAAATCATTCCTTGTTTTGGACACCCTACAACAATTCAGTCAGACAATGGGCCTGCTTTTATTGCTAAGGTCACCCAGGAAATAATCTCCATCTTAGGAATCAAATGGAACTTTCACATCCCTTATAGACCTCAATCCTCAGGCAAGGTGGAAAGAGCTAATGGCTTATTAAAACAACATCTTACCAAACTATGATTAGACTTCCAAAAACCATGGACACTCCTCTTACCCCTAGCTTTAATGAGATTATGTGCTCTCCCCCCAAAACCAACAAATCTCTGTCCCTTTGGATTCATGTACAGCTGGCCTTTTGTAATCCAACAAGGATCTATTCTTCCACCTGGAGACACGGCTCCCTATTTCTCAAACTTGTGGCCCATCATACACTCCACCTGACATCTAGTGAGGGACTATGCCACACCATGCTCCCACAGCCCGTCCAACACTATAATCCCACCTCATTAAATATACAGCCAGGGGACTGGATATGGGTCCATCAACCTTCTTCAAATTTAAAACATAAGTGGGGGAGGGGTAGCCCGTGGCTCACTTGGGAGAGTGTGGTGCTGATAACACCAAGGCCACAGGTTCGAATCCCTATATAGGGATGGCTGGTTAGCTCACCTGGTGAGCAAGGTGCTGACATCACCAAGTCAAGGGTTAAGATCCCCTTACTGGTCATCTTTTTAAAAAATAAAATAAAATAAAACATAAATGGGAGGGACCCCATCAAGTAGTCTTAACCACACCCACTGCAGCCAGGCTATAGCATTCCCACATTGGCTATACCATTCAAAATTTTAAAAGGCTCCAGCCCAGAAAAGATGCCTTCTCAAGACCCATCTTCCCAAAATCAGTCACCCCCTTCTCATTACAGAGTAACCAACACAGGCCCGACTGTTGCTTTGCCTCCCACAGATTTGCCACCCCTTTTCCCCTGGGTGACAGAGCCACCAAAGATTACTCAAAGCCCATCTCTTCTGAGCAGTGAGAAGCCCCAGAAAAGGGTTAATATCCCAGAACTTCCTCAAGTGTGAGGCATTTCTTCCATTTGGGAAATTAACCACGAATTGGGGTTCTCTTCCTGCATTTATTCTCCAGACCAAGAAGTTACAGGAAGAGACATAGGTGGGGTTTTGCTAAGTACAGTTTAACAAGTTTTATAATAGAAGCTGGTAATATTCAGTAAAAACAAATCAGATGACATTCTGTTAGGCAATTAAGTGATCCACTATCAAAGGCTTGATTTAGCTGATGTCCCTTTTCCCTCTAGCAGCTTTTTAGTAACTTTACATATCAATTAATAACTTGTCCATCTTTGAGCCAGCAACCTTGCTGTGTTACAATTCTTATCTTGAAACGGAAACTCGATAGCCTGGGGAAAATTTCCTGTCCTTTGCAAGGTCCATATTTGAAACTGCAAGGCTTTGGAAAACCAGGCCCTGTGAGGTACATTTGTTTTATGAATCCTCTATTCCCGACCACTATCCAGATCTCACAGATACCAGAAGAACAGATTACTACAGATGAGTAACTGCACAGCTGCCTCAATCCTTGGCCTCCTCTTACGGCTGGGTCTTCTAACTCTCTTCATCCTTCTATTTCATTGCCCACCTTCCCATCAATTCTGTGCTAAAGGATCTAGAAAACTTCCTTTATATCCTGCACCTCAACCTGTCTTGGTGCCCTTTTCGATGTCCTCTGACCTCAGTAGATGGACATTGGGCAGCCGTAACCGAGCAATATCTCCAGGGAGATTTCAGCAACTTCAATTTAGATCAGTTACAGTGGTTTACTTTTATTACCTGCATCCTCCTATTTGATATATTCCATAATGCTTACACCTCAACCTGTCTTGGTGCCCTTTTCGATGTCCTCTGACCTCAGTAGACGGACATTGGGCAGCCGTAACCGAGCAATATCTCCAGGGAGATTTCAGCAACTTCAATTTAGGTCAGTTACAGTGGTTTACTTTTATTACCTGCATCCTCCTATTTGATATATTCCATAATGCTTGGGCCACTCTTTCTGTTCATCGTCACCACTAATATTTCTACTCCTCACTCTGTACACAACAATTAAAACAGTCACAATCTTCCCTGTCAACTGATTGCTGGGTCTGTCTTTCTACCCAAACTCAATGAACTTCAGCCTAACTACTTGGATGAGATCTAGCATGAGCCTCCATCTGCAGTATTCCACTGAGCACTTCCCTAAACCCTTCCATTCTTTCTCACTCCTACATGCCTATCCCCCTCAAACTCAAGCTTCCCCACAAACGGTTTCTGGCAGAGCAGTAACATATTAAAACTAATGGCGCTTGAAATAAGCCCGCATCTCAAACCCCTAAAACCACCTATCTGGGGTCCCATATCCACTCAAACCAACCTCACCTCTCAAGCACCCCTCTGCACTCACCAGTCACTCTCTGACCAACTATATCAAACCTGCATTGGACAGCTCTCCGCCAGTCAATGTCAACACCCCCTTAACCTCTCACCTTCCAAAGAGCACCAGAATGTCAAACTCACTCACAGAATAGGATCCACCCATAGCAACACCCTAGTTTGGAAAAACAATACCTGCTTCTCAGGCCCCCTGTCCATCTCCTGGAATAAATCTCCTCCTACCACCATCTCCAAACCAAGAACCCGGCATCCTTTCTGCGGATGAAGCTTACCATGTTTCGTACAGAAAGGAATGCCTTGGAAAAAATGTTCCAACCAGCCTTCCTGCCTTGCTTTTCTCTCTCTCAACACATATTCCCAACTACAGCTCACTACAGACAGACCCACTTCTTCCTGTCACTTGCAAACCAAAAAAGTTTTGTGTCTTCCCTCACCAACATTCCCTACCAGCCCCTAACTCGTGCCACCCTCTCCGGATCCTACTCAGTGTGGGATCTAGAAAACAAAGTCTCATGGCTGGCACTTTCCAAAGCTTCTGCCTCACTACCCCAGGTGCCTTCTTCCTCTGTGGCTCCTTGTCCTGCCTCTGCCTCCCCTCTAAGTACCTCCGTGTTCCAGATCCCACCATTTCCTTATTACCAAACAATCAAACTATTCAGATTCCCCTTCACGCCACAGTTCTCTCTTCTGCAGCCCATTGCAAACAGGCTGTCCCACTCCTCATTCCCTTACTGGCTACCCTAGGAATTTCCACAGCTCTAGGAACAGGAACGGCTGGCATTACACGGCCACAACGTATTAACAAGAACTGTCAGGAGTCCTCTCTGACACTCTATGTGAAACGGCCTCTACCATTCCCACCATTCAAAGTCAAATAAATGCCCTGGCAGGAATGGTTCTTCAAAATAGATGGGCTCTGGATATCCTAACTGCTGAAAAAGGAGGTGCCTGTCTCTTCCTAGAGGAAGAATGTTGTTTTTATGTTAACCAGTCTGGGAGAGTCCAAGATGCAGCAAGAAAACTACATGACAGGTCATCTCGAATTCAACAAATAAACACATCCTGGTCCCAATCGCCCCAGTGGCCTCCTTTCTAACCCCTTTTCTAACTCCCCTTGTGCTTCTAGTCCTAGGCTTAAAAATTGGACCTTTTTATTTCAAATGCTCATCACTTTCATCTGATAAACCCTGGAGTCCATTGCTGCAGCAGGTCAGGATGGTCCTCACTCTTCAAGCCATCTGATACCAACAGTTACCATCGGGTCCCCCAAACACCCCCTAACTTACATCATCCCTAATCAGCTCTGAAGAAAATACAGAAGTAAGATCTTCATTACTATTCCCTTTTCCCTTCTTTCCTATATATATTAAGGAGAGGAATATTAGACCTCACAATCAGCTTAGCATAAGCTCAGCCATGTTAAACACTTCCTCTCCCTGCCTCCTCCCTTTCTCTTAAGCAAAGTGCTCTCTGAGGAAAACTAGATTTTGTGCAAAGCAGAATCTTGTGCAGAACGGCAAAACCACAGAGCTGTTGCAAAGCACTAAATATTCAGAATAGCTACCCAACCCCTTCCCCTAATTCAAATCCTATAAAATTCCTAATTAGTCTGTGTGCCGTGGGAACTGATCTTTCAGTCTCCCCTCCAGGTTTGCTGGAACTAAACTCCCTGACATGGTAAGCATTTGGCTTGGAGTCCTTTAATCCCCTTGTCTCGCTGACCTAACACAGACCAAGCACATCCACTCAGAAGGCCACGCCTCAGAGGCTGGACTTTGGCTGACTTGAACAGGCAGGTGAGTCAAGCTGTGCCCAACAAGCTGGAGGAGCCTGGACTTCCTCATCAGTTATGGTCACAGCCACCATGCCCAGGAGAGCCTGGGAGCTGCACCTGCTGCTTCTGCTGGGGCTGGGGCTGAAGTCCCAGGAGTCCCTACCCCCACCCTGTGCAAGGTAAGAGTGTGGGGAAGACAGCTGGGGGTGGGGGAGGAAGGCTGGGGTCTAGAAGGTTGGGATGAGATCTCAAGATCTGGGGGTCAGCCCTTCAGGGGGAAGGGAAGGGAAGAAAAGGGAATGGAACAGAAGAAAATTAGGTTTTCTATGCACTGTCCAGGAGCCTGCTGGCCAGAGCCCACCAGTCTTTCTCCAGTCTCCACATTGAACTGTGCAGGGCTCTTCTCAGGATTGTTCTACAAACCTTCTGCCCAATTTCCCTAGTTTGGGTGTGAGAGGGTCCTATGTGCCTGACAAGAGCACCTGGGTTTAACCCTGACCCTGAGACTCTCTGTGACCTAGGGCAAGGTGATCCTCTCCTGAGCCTCAGTTTCCATTACAAAATGACAGAGAGGAGTGAGCCTGTCCTGCCTCCTGGACTCACAGAGTGTCATCCACTTTTCATTCCAGATAAATTTATGGAGCTCTCCCCACACCAACTGCTTTACCAGCTTTTGCAAGAATAGTAATAACAAAAGCTAAATAGTCATAGAAACAGGTGGATCCGAGTGCAGTGGTGTTTACAACTAATTGATCACACCCAGTTACGGACTTTTTGTTCTTTTTCTACTCCCATGGCTTCACCTGACTTGCGTTAAAAAAGTAAAAAAAGAATCATTATAGAAGCACACTGCAAAGCAAAGTGAAGTTGGGGGCCCACTTGTGGGGGTGAGCAGAGGATGGGGAGGTGTCTCTGAGGAGGTGATGTTTGATCACAATTGTAGAAAGAACTATTCCTGAACAGATCTGGGAGAGGACAGTCTGGGCATAGAAACTGCAATGTTTAGACCTTGAGATGCTGTTCAAGGATTGGGAAGAAGGCCCATGTGGCTGAGACAGAAGTGGGAACAGGCTGGAGGAGAGGGGGCTCCCAGCAGGAGGGTTTGGGGCTTGGGCTTCAGTGCTGGGACTAGGGCTGGTGACAAGTGGTTCAATAGGAGTTATGTTTTAAAGGATGAGTTGATAGAACTTGCCAATGATCAATTGTGGAGTATGAAGGGAATGGATATATTTGGGATAATTAATAAGTTTTGCCCTGAGCAATTGTAATAAAGACTTCATAAAGGCTCTGTGATCAAGTGTTTTGTCAAGCTTTAGGCTGGTTGCCAAATGTATGGAAAGAGGACTGTGTTGGTAGTCCCTAAGACCAGTCTCAGCCTGAGCAATTGTAATAAAGACTTCATAAAGGCTCTGTGATCAAGTGTTTTGTCAAGCTCTAGGCTGGTTGCCAAATGTATGGAAAGAGGACTGTGTTGGTAGTCCCTAAGACCAGTCTCAGGCCAGTGATGACTAGTACTCACCACATGGTTATGGTTTATTTCAGTAAAAATGGATACATACAAGGACACTTCAAAAAGTTCATGTAAAGGCTTGTATTGTCTTTTAATTCTTTTTTCCATGAACTTTTTGAAGTACACTCGTATTAAAGCCATCAAAGGTAAAATCATATAGGGAAGGAAGAGATAAGCTCAGTTTTCCAGTTGTCCTTTCACAGTGGATTTATATGAACAGCACTTAATTTCTCCAGCAACAATGTGTGACAACACACATGAATATTGCCAACCAGGGAAGCTCCCCTGAGTCTTGGTGTTCAGAGTTTTTATTAGGGATCAGTCATAGAGGCATGGGGTACCTGTGAGGCTGACCTTAGTTACTCAGTCTCCAGAGGTCAAACTGATATTGGGTAGCCAAAGGCCCCACCATAAATCACATTATTAGCATAAAATATCTGGCATGGCCCAAGGTCCCAGATAAACAAAGACTTATCAAGTAGCATATTCTGGTTGCTTCAAGTTTATCTCTCAGGGCCGGTCATGGGTCAAAACTTTCTTTGAAATGTGCAGGGTTTGAACACAATAGACTTACTGAATTAACCCATTACTACATAAGCCACTTGTTGTATAATGAAGAATTTGTCTCATCTTTGTCTTGAATTCCCAGAAGGTAACCCCTAAGCCCTTTGAATTTCCCAAATGATAGAAGCATCTTTGATATTCATGGCGAGCCTGTATATAGCCTATGTTAATAAGATGACTCAGGATGGGACAGGCCATTCTGGAAAGACTAACTATGTTTTTAGAGGGTTGGGGCTTTGAGCCACATAATATCAACCCAACCTCTTCAGGAAGAAGAGGAAAGCTGAAGATTGAGTTCAATCATGTGACCAAAGATTTGATCAATCAAGCCTTTGTAATGAAGCTCCAATAAAAACTCTGTACTCCAAAGCTCAGTGGAGCTTCCTAGTTGGTAAATACAATAGCCAGGAGGGTAAAGCATGTTGATTCCACAGAGAGAGGACACAGAAGCTCTGCATTCAGGACCCTCCCAGACCTGGCCCTATTTGTCTGTTCATTTGGCTAGTCTTGATATGTATCCTTATAATAAAGGTATAATTATAAATACAGTGCTCTCTTGAGTTCTGTGAGTTGTTCTCGCAAATTATGAAATCTGAGGGGGGTGTGGGAACACCCAAATTTGTAACAAGTTGGTCAGAAATGCAGGTGGCCTGGGGATACTGAACCTGTGGCTGGTGTCTGAAGTGAGGGCATTCTTGCTGGGGACTGTGCCTCTAACCTGTGTGTGGAGTCTGCACTAACTTCAGATGGTTAGTGCCAGAATTAAATTGCAGCATTGCAGCTGGTGTCAGAAAATGTGTGATTCATTAGAATGGCACCAACTCACTGTGGCTTGGGAAGAGAAAGGATGAGAGAGAGGGGATGAGGAATTTTAATTCGTGGATAGCTACAGGGTCACCCATGGTATGGAAGAGCAGTTGAGCTGTATCAGTTACCAGAGAGAAAAGTTACTTGGAATTCAGAGATAATTAATCCAGTTCTTGGGGAGTTGGTTCACTGATGCATATGGAAATGCAAATAAGAAAAAAAGTAAAATGTACAATCCCTTTAGTTTTTTTCTATAATAGCCAAAATGGAAGTAAGAGATGGGCCAGGCTTAGGTTCTGTAAGAAAAAAAGTAAAATGTACAATACCTTTAGTTTTTTTCTATAATAGCCAAAATGGAAGTAAGAGATGGGCCAGGCTTAGGTTCTGGTCAGTAGAACTTCAGCCTCTAGTCCATGACATGGGAGCCTCATGCACAGTGGTACCAGAAGCCACTGGTAGAGTCCTGTCAGGTGCCACAATTAGATTTAGAGGGTATAAAATGCAAGGGTTGATGGGATTAAGGTGAATGTTTGGATGAAAAGTGGAATGTTTAAACAGGCTTTAGATGAAGTGGTTGTTTCTCCCTCACCTGAATGTTTTATGGAAATGAATATTATGACTGACTGGGGAACAGTCCCCCTACCTAGCATGGTAAAACCAAAACCCATCAGCGTTGTCCTAATGGGGGGCACAGTTAGGAATGCAAGGGTTGGTGGGATTAAGGTGGAAGTTTGGATGAAAATTTTCATTGGTATGTTTGAACTGGTTTTATGTGAAGTGGTGGCATCTCTTTTACCTGAATGTATTACAGGGATGGATGTTGTATCTGACTGGAGAACATTTCCACTACTTAGTATTGTAATCAGAAGGCATGAAAATCCACCCATCAAGCAATATTAACTGGACACTCCAAATGGGAACCAATAAGATTTCCTAAGTCCACACAGATGGTTAACCTTCTGTGGAGCATAGATTGGGCCTTATCGCAAAAGCCTTTGAGCACCTCCCAGCATGACTGCTGAGACTGTAGACTAGAGAATTTCCATTTGAGAGGTAGTTATTAGCTTGCTATCAGATATTATTTGACATTACTCCTATGACTGAAGGACATAAAATAATCTTGAAACCAAAAGTACCTATAGTATCTTGTGAGACGTTGAAGAAATGCTCTAAGAGGGAGTGCGGTACCCAGAGAAGTTCCATAATAAAATGTACATGGTTTATTCAGAAACACGCTACTGCGGGAATGCAGCTACTGAGTGTATTCTAGAGAAAGTAGACTCTTTTTCCCTGAGACTGCCTTTGGAACCACCCAAAGAACTGGCCGATTCTATTGCTACTTGGATAGTGCTCTATATGCAGCTCTCAATTGACCAAGAAAGAGCTGTTTGGCTTATGGATAGCAGTTCCAAGGTGAACAAAGTCCGTGCTGTTTGGAAGGCTGCCACTCTGATCAAAGAAAGAAGAAGTAAACCAGCTCTGTGGGCTGAACTGCATACTGTTTACCACTCTGTTTGGGTTTTTACTGACTCTTGGGCAGTGGCCAATGGCCTGGCTGGACATAAGGGCAATGGAAAACTGGTCTTTAAAAGCAATGCCCTTATGGGGCATTGGCCCTATGGAAATCACTATAGGAATTCGAGGGGTGCATTAAAGCAGGACATGTTGATGCCCACCAAAAGAACCACCTTTTACGATCAGAAGGTAATTGGGGGCAGCAAGTGGGTATCCCTGTGTGCTCACTTGCGGTGGCACCTGGGCTTATAAATGTCTTCACGAGTAGACATTGGGGGGCAGTAGCAATGCAGAGATGTGCTGAATCTAGAAATGTTCCTCTTGTACATTCTGAGGCATGAAATGCCAACAAGAACTGTTCTGTCTGCCGACAAGAGAGACAGAGACTGCACGTGGCTATGGAGGGAAGGCCCTGCACATAGCTGGCAAGTTGGACTGATGCTGGTGGGCTAGAGGGGCTACACACCTGTCTGCCAACAAGAGAGACAGAGACTGCACGTGGCTATGGTGGGAAGGCCCTGCACATAGCTGGCAAGTTGGACTGATGCTGGTGGGCTAGAGGGGCTACACATGGGTCTGAGAGGAATAGACACTGATACTGGACTGGGCTTTGCATAGCCAGTGGTAGAAACAAATGCTCAAAATACTGTAAAAGGACCAGAACAGAAGATACTGCACCAATTTAGACCACTGACTTACATTTCTTCAGACCAAGAGACATACTTTCATCTTTAGAGTAGTGTTTTGACACAGAATTAGAGAGGGCATTTGAAATAGTTGCAGTCTAAAACAGAAGATAATGGCATGAAAGGCTGGCTTACAGGCCGTCACAAGTATGTGCTCACACTGAACATGGGAGGGCTCAAGGCAGTGTCCCTAGTAGACAGAGTCCTCTGCTTTTCTGAGGGATCTAGGGAATAGGGGGTGGGGGAGGATGCTAGTATAACTATAGGATTCTTCCCATGGAGGAATCCACTATTACATTAATGCTTTGAAAGAGGCTCAGATAAAGAGATGGTATTGCCTCTTAGCTAAGTTATACCAGATGCCTGAGAGGGTGCAGCGATATCCTGCTGAGACTGCTCCTGTTTTGGAACCTGACTAGATCAAATGGAAATCTTCAAACGCAAGTGGCCTTGTCTTGGGGGACATTTTTTTTTTTTTTGTCTTTTCGTCTTTTTCCGTGTCCGGCAATGGATCGCAACCCTCAGTGTTGCCCCCGTACTGGACCTGGGACTGGCAACGGGATCGCAACCCTCGGTGCTGCCCCCGCGCCTCGCTCAGCCAGTGAGC
>NW_007736496.1:0-2481 GCF_000696425.1 Galeopterus variegatus
TTCGCATCTCTGTGACTATAGAGAAGAAATAGGGTATTTCTGTCTTCTACACATATAATGGTCACTTAACTTCCATTCCATTGTATCATGCTATATTAGAACGACTTAACATTTCATCAGCCCCAAGACGTGTATAGAAATCAGACAAACTAAAAACCTTTTCCAAAGGCATCCATATCATAAAAGCTTTAAGTAGTTCCTATTTATAAATATAAAAGACACACCAATCAAATCTGACAAAAAGATCGGTTCCAAGATCTTCCAATTCTTTGGGGAGAAAATTCAGACATTCCATGCAAACACTAGTACAGTGTACAGAGCCTTGGGCCACACAGAAGTAGCTTTCTGTTTTGCTCCACTTATCATGCTGGTTGGGGCTGGGAAAGCTTTCTAGGGAAGGGGTGGGGAGCTCACATCCATGGATATAGTATCAGGGAATGTCTGGCCACAGGTAGTGAAGTCAAAGAACTGTTATTGAGATAAGCAAAGAGACTCTACACCTGGTCACAGCCACAATGGGTAGCTCGTTTCCTGCCAAATGTGCTAACCAGAAACATAATACATGACCCCAAGATCTACTTGTGGCCGGCACAGGACATGGAGGAGGCTGGGCAAGCAGTAATAAACCTAGACTGAGAAGTTGAAGTTAGTTGTACATGTCACATGTCATTAGGGCAAAGCCTAGAATATGCATAGGCACAGCAGAGCAGAGAGTACCTGAAATGAACTTTGAAAATGTAAAAATGCTAACTGGGAAGAATCCACAGTAGAAGAAACCAAAGGAGAAATTTAGGTGAGAGCAGGTGAAAAGTACTACAACCCAAGATATCTCAGGTTGCAAAATATTCCCTTCACCCAAATTATTTTGGTTTGAGGGAAGCCCTAAGAAGGACACTGAAATTTATATATTTAAATAGAAATGCTGAATTCTGAAATATTTTAAAGGCTTAAGGAAAGAATATAATGTGCTAAAGTGATCGCTCATCTTTATTCTGTCAGTCAAAAAGCACCCAAAATGGATCAAGACCCATAGCAATGTACCCCTCAATCAGAGACCTCCAATTCTGAGAACTTCATCTAAGTAAATAAAACAAAAGAAGCAAAAGGCTAGATTCTGTGAAGATGGAAAAATTTTGAGTTCCATAAAAACAAAAATAAAAACAACCATATTTAATGATTAGCAATAAAGAAAATCAGACTATGCAAGAGTAAATTGAGGCATATGAAAAATTTTCAACTCCTTTAGAAATGATAAAATCAAGGTATGAAGTGGGAAAATGAAATACGACATTTAAACATGCAAAATTAAATGTTGACAGTGGTTACAACTAAAACAAAATAGTGGTGCTTGGGAAATAGCTAGAGAAACAGTCAATGATCAGGAGCTGATGGCAGCCAGGAGAGTCCAGGGTAGGCTGACAGAGAGTGGAGAAGCCGAAGGTTGGTCTGCGTTGGGTAAAGCCATGGAGAATTTTTTGGGCTGGTGAGGAAGATGCTTTAGGCTCCTCCAGAAATCCCAAGAGGTGGGCCTGAGCCCTACACAAGAAAAGATGTTTGTCTTTCTGAAATCAAAGGGGACTCAAGGACAGTGCCTGAACCTTTAATTGAAACTTGAAAACAAGGATGGTTTAATATGACCCTGAAGGAGAGTGACCTGAAGCAACTTGCAGAATAAAAAAAAAAAAGGACCCCTTCTCAGAGAGGGCCTGAAAGAGTCTGTTTCATCTAGAAATATTTGGAATTGTCCATTTAGTCTAGAATTTGGCCAAACTCACTAGGAACATGAGAATGAACTCCTACTGCCTGATAGAACATGAGAGTGGGAAGGGAGCCAAGTGATTAACTTCACCCCACCCCTCGCCATCCAAACTTTCAGATAAGAAAACTCAGACCAAGAGAGGTGATGCTAACTGCTTGCCCAAGATGACAATTAGTTCACAGCAATGCCAGGATTAGCACCCAGATCTTATGCTCCCAGCAATTTTTATGTTAGAGCATACTCTCATATCAAGCACATGTAGGTGGACCCAGGATTTTCCCACCATATAAGAATTAACCTTAGAATAATTGATTTCACTATACAAGTACTTTGCTTTTATTTTTAATTGGGGAAATTCAAGAAAAACAAAAAAGAATGAAAATCAGCTACAGTGTCAATCCTAAACACAACCTTAGTTTTAAAAATTCTTACTATTTCTGTTCTAGTTGGTTTTGGCCTATTTTCATAGTTGGTGGATATTTATTCCACATTGTGGATATTTATTCTATCAGTTTAGCTAGCCTGTTGAACTTTGTGTCATCAGTCTATACATAATAAATATAAACTTTTTAGAATTCTATCCAAGTCTTCAGGATCTTTTAAACTGGGGCCAAAGAAAAACCTAAATATCTGACACTGGAAACTTCTTTCCAGGCTGACAGTCATCATCTGTGCTGTGGCATATGAATAAATCAGCTGCGACTTATTTAATTATTCTGCCA
>NW_007736496.1:3092-4316 GCF_000696425.1 Galeopterus variegatus
CAGAATTTTTGCAAGGGAGCATTTCATACATTAATAGTTTTAGAAACTCAACTTTTTCAAAAGCAAACAGAACAACATTTGCATGTCACTGTCTTCTGGAACCTCTGCCACTCTCCAAGTTTACTCAATGATCACTGGCAGTGGCTCAGAAATGGTATATGCTAACTCCTTAACACCCTAAGACACAATTTATTGTACCCCAAATTACCTGGATGTTCTGTGTCTTCTGAATCCCTTTTAATAAAGCCCTTTCATTTTGAAGATCATTCTCTTTGTTAGAGAAGTGAAAGCAACATAGTTCTGTATATGTCATCTATTAATGCCAGCCTTAACCCCTTAAGCAATAATCTGTCTCCATTCTTCTAGCTCCAGATACAAGTAAAAAGCAAAACCAACAAAAACACTATTCTCAAAATACAAATGACATATCTCACACACTACACACTTAGATATACATGCACCCCCCCCCAAAAAAGGTTCATTCTATCCAGTAAGGAAATTAAATTAACACCACAATGAAATGTCATTCTGTAACAAACTGTGGAAACACACCTTTAAGTGATAAAAAAACAATGCTGGTGTAGTTGTAGGAAAATGGACACACCCATATACTTACAATAATGTAACTCTGTCTTTGGAGAGCAAATACATAAGATATTCTTGCCCTTTTTTCCAGGAACCTTGCACCTGGGTATTTATCTTAAGGGACACATTCTAAAACAAAAAAAGGTCAAAGTATACAAATATAGGAACATCGTAATAGCTCCAAACTGGATGCCATCTAAGTAGTCAACGGTGGGAACAGTTAAGTGAACTATAAAACACTAACTGTTGTAGGCTGAATAATGGCCCCCCCAAAGATATCCACATCCTAATCTCCAGACCNGTCATCATCTGTGCTGTGGCATATGAATAAATCAGCTGCGACTTATTTAATTATTCTGCCAACTTCCAATGTGTCTCTATTATGTGCATAAGGAGACCTGTGAGAGACTTTTGTCAGATGATTTCACATCTGTAGTGTCTTCTTCCAAATTAGAAACCCCATATCAAAAAAGTAAATGTGATGAATTGGTCACTACACATCAGTAAATTTATGCTGCTTCCTAGGGAAGAATGAAGTCTCTTTTCTGGATTTATAAATTATTTACATAACGGTAATTCAGAATTTTTGCAAGGGAGCATTTCATACATTAATAGTTTTAGAAACTCAACTTTTTCAAA
>NW_007736496.1:6220-12726 GCF_000696425.1 Galeopterus variegatus
AAAGATGACTGGTAAGGGGATCTTAACCCTTGACTTGGTGTTGTCAGCACCACGCTCACCTAGTGAGTTAACCAGCCATCCCTATATGGGATCCGAACCCTTGGCCTTGGTGTTATCAGCACCACACTCTCCCAAGTGAGCCACAGCCGGCCCCCAGAGTGGTCCTTTTCAAATGTGAAATCAGATCACTTTATTCCTCTGCTAAAAGCTTCCAATGGTTCCTGTCTCCTGAAACAAAAAGCCCAAGTTCCAGCAAGGACCTGCACAGCCCAGGCCCACAGTAGTGCATGGCTCTAGGGACAAACACTTGCATGCACTCTCCATGAACAGCATCCCACAGCATGCAGCCACCACATGCTCAGGCCTGGGTGTTTGCCCTCACTCACCCCCTCTCTCTGCCTTGCTGACCCTCCACCAGCCTCACTGACCACCTTGCTTTAACTGGAATGTACCAAGCACACTCTTGCTTCAGGCTTTTTGCACTCTCTGTTCCCTCTGCCTGAAATACTCTTCCTAGAGGTATGTGTGTAGCTCATTCCCATGCTTCCTTCCAGTCTCTGCTCAAATGTCACCTTATCAATGCGACTTTCCTCAACCATGTTATATAAATAACAATCCCATCACCCCACTCCAGAACTCCGCATCTCCCTTATCCTGCTTTATTTTTCTCTGCAGCATGTATTACCATCTGTCATACTAAAAAATATCTATTTGTTACCCATCTCCCTGAATTAGAATGTAAACTCCATGACAGCACAAACTTCAGCAGCTCTGTTCATTGATGCATCCCCAGAGCCTAAACAAATTCACACAGTGGGCAAATAAAAATAAAAAGATCAAAGATGACCTCAGAGAAATGAAAAGGCTTCCATTTTAATATAGCTGGTGTACAGTCATATAACTTCATTTAGTAGAGTCATGGAATTGTTTTAACAAACCAACAACTAAGTAACTTTTGATGATGACATTTTTAGAAAATCACAGTTTGACCTAAGTACTTTATTCATCATTTGTGCATGCCTTTTTAAAATCCAAATTAATCATAAAGTGTCTTCTGAAGCCACACGTGTTCCTTTAGATTCTGTCTCCCCATCCCTCTTATGAAGTTTCACCATATTTGCATAATCAGAATTTCAGTTTCAGAAACTCTCATTCCTTCTGGCTCACATATCCCTTAAAAGCCGTGAGATGTGATTTATTTCCATTGAATGCTTTTAAATCTGCTCTCCCAAAGCCCTGGTACCGTGTCTTATGACCAAAGTTCATTCTTCAGAGTTATAAAATGCCAAGAGATCTGAGACAGGAAATATACCAAATGAGCCAAGAGCATCTTGTAGGGCCAGAAAGTAAGAAGGTGCCAAAACACAAACAAACAAATACATCCCAGAATGATGAGTGTATGTCAAAGGATACAGGACCCCACTTAGAAAGAAGGCAAAAAAGGATCCAAAGCTGGAAAAATTTGAGCAAGAAAATAAAGTAGTATTGAATTATAACTCGAAATATGGAATAAATGAGTCCATAGTGATATAAATAAGCAATTGAATAAATACATAAGTGGGGGACAGTAGACAAATTTCCCATACAGAATTCCACATAATTTTTATAGGTAACTCCACCGTAAAAGAAGAGGAACATACTCTTCACCCAAGTGTGAGCTGCACATACCGACTTCCTTCCACAGACTACAGTATGGAAAGGACAGGAAATAGAAAGAGTAACGTTACAATGGAGAAATCACTTCAGCCAGGTGATCAGGATCAACACCAGCAGTGATAGGTCATATGAATACTATCGCCCTGAAATGCTGTGATGAGGATGACGCTTTACCTCCCCAAAACACATTTCTCCAGTCTAATGAGAAAAACATCAGACAAATCCCAATTAAGGACATTCTACAAAACACCTGACAGTAATTTTCAGAATTGTCAGTCATCAAAACTAAGAAAAAACTGAGAAACTGTCATAACCAAAATGAGCTTAAGGAGACATGACAACTAACTGTGATGTGGTATCTCAGAGAGGATCCTGGAACAACGACAACCACCAAGGACATTAGAAAAAAACAATAAATCTGATTAAATTAGTTAATAAAAGTGTATCGATATCAGTTCGTGAATTGGGACAAATTACCATACTAATGTAAGATAAAGATAGGGGAAACTGCATATAAGATATACAACAATCCTCTGTACTACAATAGTTCTCTAAACCTAAAAATATTCTCAAAAGTTTGCTAAAAAAAATTCTAAGAGATCATGACCACCATCTTAAAGCCTCCACCATCTTCCACATCGTAAAGTAATTCTTCCTTAATGATCAGAGTTATATCCCAAAGCAACCTCCTTTGTTGTATTCTGAGAAATGACAAAAATAGGCCAAAAGGTATTAATTTCTTTTTTAAGCTCAATTACCCAGCCAGCAAGTTGAGATGGTCACCTCCTATTGCCTTTTCCGATTTTGCAGTTTATATCAACAAGGTACCGGCCTTAGTCTCCATCTGTCTGGTTAGCAGAAGGTTCTCCCCATAACAGTCAAACAGATGGGTGGCTTTTGTTTTTCCTTTTAACCTTACCAAATGCTCTGCAGAATGGTTCTTCCACCAGACTGGATTTATAGACAGGCATGTTGTTCCTTCTTTATCAATCCTGTTTCTCCTCTTCTCTTCCATAGACTGGAGGGACATCTTCATCCCTGTGAGTCTCAGGACCATTTGAGAAGGAAGCCATGGGAGCAAGTATCAGTCACCATATTAATGAAAACAAAAAGCACAGAGAAAATGGAGGAGGACCTTCTAGATTCAGTCTGTTTTGCACATTCCAGACTCATCCACCTGCCACCACCAGTCCTCACTGGCCAAGTCCTTCACCAAGCAATAGAGATATGCTGGATGTAGCTTCAAACCTTTGTTTTTGTCCTTCCCTCCCATCTGGGACAACTTCCCTTTTCTATTATTTCTTCCAGTTTCATAAATTCTGCGTGCCTCCCACATAGGGTGGCTTTCCCTTCTCTCAACTCTGACATACCCCATCTCACTCACTTTGAATTCCTAGCACCTCTGGTTGTGTCTCAGGAACATGTCTTCTCAACTACACTGTAAGTTTCTCTATGGGGTGGACTTCATCTACTTTTCTGTATATATATTATGCCTTGATCAAGCAAACTGTCCAATAAACATTAGCAAATATTTAAGTGCTTGCCACTGAGGGTTTATCTTGCAACAACTCAATGAGGTAGAAACATAATTACCCACATTTTATAGCTGAAAACACAGAGAAATAAAGAGGTTCAGTGACTTTCATGGGGTTACACAGAAGTTGCTAAGCCAGAATTTGAACCCAACATCAAGCTCTTAATCACAGCAGTACATTCCACTGCCTCCTGATAAATACTTACTAGCTAAACAATCTCCTACAGAGTCTAGGTATTTCAATAACTGGTAATCTCAGAAGGAAAGTGAAAACCCTTGATCTGTATATCCTAACCTTCTGGTTTACTACCCCAAAATAACTGAGAAAATTTTTATTCAACTATTCCTCCCAAAACCTAAAAGTCACACAGAGTTTTAGACAAGGAGACTCAAGGGAGATGGCAGCTTTAAAAAGTCTTCAGAAAGCACAGTGCTTACCCATCGTTCTTCACACTGCTTCACACACCAACCAGTTAGAAGGATGCATAGACACAAGACAAACAGAGAAAACAAAATATGCCAGTCTGTACAGCTTGGACTGCAACATCAGGCTGGCTCACACGCTTTGAGGTAACTGGGCAGAGACAAGCCAACGTGCTGGAGGAGTAACCCGCACCCAGTGCCACACTGCATGCCTGCATATGACAAGCAGCAAGTTCTCTTCAACAATCTGCTTCTCCTTTCCCACTGGCAATTTTGTGGTTAGATGGTCTGCTTCTTCGAGGATTTCTAAAAATAAGTTACCACCAATTCAGTCACAGAAGTACGTGAATATTTACAATCACCCTGTGGCCCAAAACTAAATTAAATAACCTTCCCTTCTATTATGGAGAAAAAGGTGCTGAACTTCTCGGCAGGTGCAAAGCATCAAAATTGGTACACAAGGCTCTATCATCATCATCATCATCATCACCATCCCCACCACCACCACCAGATGATGAGCTTTTAAAGAATGCCTACCCACTGTGTCAGTAATCAATTGTAATGCCCAGTCTATCCAACCCAGCATTACCTAGCTTTGCCTAAGGGGCAGGCAGACTTTTCTACTCTGCTGTGTTCTTGACATCTCTCTGATGCCAGGTGCTACTTAACTCCGAGCTCTCCCAGAAAACCTTGCCCAGGAAAATCACTGGCCTTCCTACGTCTGTTAAATGTGTTAATTCTTTGTCTTTTGGGTCCCACTAGTTTCTGTTTACTGAGCCCAAGTGTCTGCTTTAGCATCAGACTTGGGACCAGCATCTCCTCCTCTAATCTCCTTTTCACAAACTGTACGTGGCCGTAATTCTGAGTTTCCAAATTAACATTAATGAAGACTCTAAAACATACCATGGCTGATCCCTAATGCCAGCAGAGTAAAAGTTAGAAATGGTAAGGGAATGAATTTCCTTTGAATCCCAAATATGCCAAAAACCAAATAAATACACAGTTTCAGATCCTCTTGAATGGCCTTATTAAACAAACAAGCAAACAAAAACACTGATCCATGTATTTCAAACAGTCAGCAAGACTTGGGAGTAAAGGGATTTCCTTTTAACAAAGTTTTATTTTTTGAAAAATAAACAAAAGACCCTTCTTTCCTCAAGGTATTTACAGTCCAACAGGGAAGATAAGACACACTGGCAAATAACTCAAAATACACATCGAAATGTGATAAGTCCCATAAGAGAGGTATAAGTGAAATGCTCATTTCCTCCACTTCACTATTTATTCCAATGTCATGGGAAGGATTACAGGAGCTGGTAGCAAGTCTGCCTTGGGACTGGTTCACAGCAGCCCCACCAATGGTGCTGTGGTGGGGTCACATGAGTCCCTGAAGGACCAAGACCAGCTGGAAGTAGCTAAAAGTCATCTCCATCGCTTCCCATGCCTCCTTCCACCCACATTGTAAAAAGGGTTGCAGTTTGCTTATTGTGAAATACTTCCTGAAATACAGGCAATTTCAAAAGCAAAGAGCGTAATTCTAACATGTTATCACTTTTTAAATGTGACTCTCGAAGTAATTTCACAGTGTGCATTTGCCCTGTGCATCAGTTTGTCTTCAAATCTGGATAGAAAAATCATCACATACTCTACCCTCTACCTTAATTCGGAAACCTATGGCTGGCTTTTACCCTAACTCCAGCTACATTTAGCACTTTTGCCACCTTTCTTTTAATTGCATTATCTTCCCTTAATTAGGTGTGTTTGCCTGACTCCCTTAATCTATTGTAAATTCCTTCAGGGCAAGGACCACTCAAGGGTTTTTGCACTTGCCTCCCCACCTAACCCCCCCCCACTCTAAATTTTACCCCATTTGCTCTCTGCACCTTACAAAATACTTTGCACATAAGTGAAAGAAAGTAGCATTTACTTAGTTCTTGCTACCCATATTCCTTTATCCCAGTAAACTCTCAACAATCCATTGAAGTGGTCAACATAACCTCATTTTAGAGGTTGTTCTTCGCTGGGAAGACAATAGGATTGGATCTTCTTCGATCCTGTCCAGTGTACACAATGCAATGTCAGTTTTACTTCTCTTTTTCCCCCACGAAACACACATCCTATCCAGATATCAGGAATATCAGAAATCATATTGGTGGAAGAAATATTCATAAACTGACGTTAAATTGAAATACAAGTTTTAGACATCAAGAATTCTAGCACAGCTTCTGAGATTCTAAAGCAGTACTCAAACACAACACGTGACTCTCAAAACCAAATTATCACACGTATCGAAAATGATCCATAGATGTGTGCTAAAGGTAACTCTTCTTCTTTTTTTTTTTTTTGTCCTTTTTGTGACCTGCCGCACCGCGCTCAGCCAGTGAGCACATCGCACCGGCCATCCCTATATAGGATCCAAACCCGCGGCGGAAGCGCTATAGCGCTCCTAGCGCTGCACTCTCCCGAGTGCGCCACGGGCTCGGCCCAAGGTAACTCTTCTTGACACTGGTGATTATGAAAGTCATATCTGATTACTTGTTAATGATTGAAGAATCAGAAAGTAGGAGTGGATTTCAACTAAGACTTCAAGGAAACCAGAGGCCAGTCTGGCCCCATCTTAGGGTAATCCTTTCTCATGAAAAGAAGAGTTATATTGGACCAACATATCCAAAATGGTAAATCCAAACAATCGTGAAACCCATTAATCCCTTTCCTGTTTCCATTATAGTTGACTTGCATTTGCACTTTGCATATATGAGTACATAAAGGTTACCCACCCATTTTGAGGACCCAGTGAATTCTTTGGAATTTATTGTCCTGTTTCAATACAACGTGGTATGACAAGCTCAAAGGTTTTATTTCTCAACATAGTTCAGGCCAAATTCCATTGTGA
>NW_007736496.1:13989-16581 GCF_000696425.1 Galeopterus variegatus
GAGTAATATTTTATTGTTATGAACTATTATAGTTTGCTTAATAATTTCCCGAAATGTTAGATTCTGGAGTTATTTTTAGCCTTTCATTATTGTAATTAGCATTGTTCTACAAGATTTTTTTTTCCTCCTTCAATTTTTCTTCCCCCTGAAAAGAGAAATTACTGAATCAAAGGGTAGGTTCAGTAAAATGGCTTTTGTTAAATATTGTGGGTACCCTTTCAGAAGCGTATACTGATTCAAATACTGACAATCATGTACAAGGATCCAATTCTATACAGTCATACCAACATGGTAACTTATTTCTTCAACCTCAGTTACCTCAGGTTACATTTCTTTTATCTTACGATGGATGGTTACTTTTGCACGAGTTGGTCTTTTTCGTGTGTAGAAATGATAGTACTTAACCTTTGGCCATTTATCCAAATAAAGATTAGTTGTTACATAATTATATATGTGCTTTGAATATTCTGGATCCTAACCTTTATATTTGTGTATATAGATATTTTCCCCATTTNTAACCTTTGGCCATTTATCCAAATAAAGATTAGTTGTTACATAATTATATATGTGCTTTGAATATTCTGGATCCTAACCTTTATATTTGTGTATATAGATATTTTCCCCATTTCGGTGCTTTTTAAAAAAGTCTTAATTTTATTGGTTCTAATACAATTTTGAACACAGTTGAACGTGTTAAGAAATTATATTCCTTTTATATTTTGGATAACTATTTGGAGCATTTGAGGAATGTCTAATTAAATTATCCTTACCTATCCCACAGGTGTTAAAAGTGCTTTCTGGATGATTTCTAGGACCATCTCATTGTCCATCTGAACAGGCAGCACTAATTGAAATACTGACCATCTTTGTATGTAAGGTATAGCATTACGTACTCTGCAAGGTGTGATGAGTTAACAGCCCCACACCACACAATGAGACTAAAGATTTTTAATATCTCCCAGAAATAAACCAAGATATGCTTTGCCCTACATAACAGAAATTAAGGATTTACTCTAACAATTCAATAATCATTGATTTAAAAAAATATATACTTTGAGTAAGTGAATCAGAAAAGTTCTTATAAGAAAAATATAAGAATGTAAACAGGGCCAGCCCGGTGGTGCACTGGAGAGTGCGCTGCTTGGGAGCGCGGCGGCGCTCCCTCCGAGGGTTCGGATCCCATGTGGAGACCGGTTCCCGCTCACTGGCTGAGTGTGGTGCGGGCACACCACCGAGGGTTGCGATCCTGTTGCCGGTCCCCGGTACGGGCAGCGTGACACCAAGGGCTGCGATCCCGTTACCGGTCAGTAAAAAAGACAAAAAGGAATAAAAAATAAATAAAAAATAAATAAAAGAATGTAAATATATTCAGATATTTAGTATCTCTATTTATCCAAATATTTTAAATTCAAGTTAAAACCTTTCTTCGAAATTCCTTATCTCTCCTTTTGCATCCCCCATAAACCAGCACCCTAATGTATCCTTGAAATTATTACTTCAGAGCCATGACAGATAAAATTTAAATGGAGATTGAACATATTAATGTCATTAAACATAGGAAACAATCAGTAACCATGCTATGAATTACTATCTCTGCGTAGCCACAATTTAATTACTGATAGCTAATAAATCACCTCTAGGAAAGACATATATTAGTACAGTGAATGCAAACACTTTCACTTGTTCACAGAGGACCTGACTTCCCCAGCAGTTCCTTCATTCAAACCTTCACTGACCAGGCAAACTCTCTCAGATTCAAGACTCTTATTGAAGTACTGCCTCGTCATGAGATACAGGGCAGGAAGTTCTTGTTAGATATCCTTTCCCTTCAATTGATCCTCTAAATAGCTTTTCATCACACTAAGAATAAAATCCAAAGTCACTATCCAGTCTATAAGATCCTACTTGCCTTGGCCCCAAGTACTCCCCCCCATCCCCTCCTCCACCAGCCCTGGGCCATACTCAGTACCTCAAATGGGCCAAACAAGCTGTGCCTCAGAACTTTGTACGTATATGCCTTCTGCCCAGAATGTTCTTCCCCATATCTGTACAGTTTGCTTCTACACTTCACCTAGGTCTATGTTTGTTATGAACTGAATGTTTACGTTGCCCCAAAATTCATATGTTGGAATCCTAATTCCTAATGTGATGGTATTAGGAGGTGGAATCTTTGGGAGGTAATTAGGTCATGAGGGTTGGGCACTCAAGAATGGGATTAGTGCCCTTATAAAAGAGAAATAAAGAGCTTCCTTCTTCTCTCTCTGCCCTCTGCCATGTGAAAATACACCCAGAAGACGGCCCTCTGCAAACCAGGAGGAGGGCCCTCACCAGACACTGGATCTGTCAGCACCTTGATCTTGGACTTCCCAGCCTCCAGAACTGTGAGAAATAAATGTTTGTTGTTTAAGCCAATCAATTTATGGTATTTCTTTATAGCGGCCCAAATAGACCAAGACATGTTCATGTCGCATCTCTTTAAAGAGGATTTCCCAGACCTTCCTTTCTAAAATAACACCTCGCCACCACCATTACCAACACTCTACTCCATATTCTGCTTTATTTTTTCCCATAGCATCTTGTTTCAAATTATAT
>NW_007736496.1:16941-18996 GCF_000696425.1 Galeopterus variegatus
ATGTTCATGTCGCATCTCTTTAAAGAGGATTTCCCAGACCTTCCTTTCTAAAATAACACCTCGCCACCACCAACACTCTACTCCATATTCTGCTTTATTTTTTCCCATAGCATCTTGTTTCAAATTATATGTTTATTTTTCTTTATCACTGGTCTCCTCCACTAGAAAAGAATAACCTTAATGCACAGAACTGTATTAACAGGCACTCAAATATGTGTTGAATTATGAATGAACTAAAGTTAGGTACCTCTTTAGGAAATAGCCTCGGAGAACAAGTCAAGTCACCTTAGGATCAAGGAACACCTAAGGTATGTATCGTGGAGTGTCATCCCCCATTGTCCTCTCATGAGATGCAATGTAGTGGCATGGATCAGAGAGATGGCTCTGCAGCTGAACACCAGGCTTTGAACCCTGACTGTGTGATCCAAATTAATGTACTTAATATCTCTGCTCCTCAGTTTCCTCATCTATAAAATGGTAACAATAATACTACCTACCCCATGACTTGCTGTGAATATTAAACAAATGAATTCATGTTTACTCTTTAGAAAGTACCTGAACTATAGTAAGTGCCCGAATAAGCGTTAGGTTCTCATCAGCACTGACTGTCACCTTAGGGCCTTGTTTCCTTCCTTTATACAACTCTTTAATCACAGACTATTTCCCTGGTAGTTATTTTATAATATTCAGTTTTAACCCTCTACCATATTAGTTACTTCACATTGCTTTTATCTTTATGTTCTAATTATCAACATACAAATGATTTATTTTATCAAGGAAAGGCATGTACAAGGCAAAATATGAGACGATATAGAAGACTTCATGAGAGCAACCAACCCTTGCTTTTCTTATCCCCACCACTAGTTCCGTTCTCCCAAGACAACTGTTCTTAAAATTTTCTGTTTTGGTCTCTCGATGGTTATCTCCATAACTTTTGATGATGTGCTTAAATCTCTAGGTCTTGATTCATATCAGAAACTCTCCCCACACTGCCCTAGCCTCCTCCCAAAGTCTGATATATTATTGTTTTAATCGTTCTGTTCAATACCTCTGTAATTTTAAGTACTCAAGTCTTCATTTGTGTTTTCATCAACTTTTGTTTTGAAATAAAACTCTTTATTCACAGAGAACATGATTATCTCTGTAAAAAAATTCTATGCATGCTACAAAAAACTTACTAGAGTTAACACAAGAATTTAGTACCTCACCAAAATACATATAAGAATGGCAAATAAGCACATGAAAAGATGCTCAACACGAATAACCATCAGAGAAATGCAATTTAAAACCACAGTGAACTACCATGACACACCTATTAGAATGTCTAAAATGAAAAAAAAGGGAACCATACCAAGTACCGATGAAGATGTGGAACAAATGGAACTCTCCTATGCCACCGGTGGGAATGCAAATGGCACAACTCTGGAATTCCACCTACCTTTAACAATTATGTCTTACTCCGACATTTTAGGAGATTAGGATACTCTATTCTCTCTGCTTGCATTTTCCACCTTCTGTCAGCTATACCTGTACTTTGTTGAGGTTGCTAACATTTGCAATATAGCCTGCAATCACAACTGAGTTTACCATGCTTAGTCCAGTCTGACTCTCAGGGAAGAAAACCAAGAAACAGCACCTGTATGATTATGGTTATGCCACTATGCTCACTGCCCGGCTAAGTCAAAGATTAAAATTTTGGTCTCTTCTTATACATCCAATGTCATGACTACGGATCCAATGTCATGACACCTGCACCAGTGCTGTTAAACTCTGTAAGTTCCCCTCATGTGTGACCAGGGGTTACTCATATCAGTAACTCCACTGAGATCACTCTGCCATTCGATATAGGTCACTGGACTATAAATATTTCTATTATCAACTGGAGCATTTGAGGAATGTCTAATTAAAGTTAACAGCCCCACACCACACAAAGTATACGAAATGAGCAATGAACTTATTTAATACCTGCAACATTATGTCCTAGTTTGGATTCCACCATATGAATTATTTGCTGTCCACCAGTGTTCTTTCTCTTTAATAAGTAAACATGAGTTT
>NW_007736496.1:19626-20685 GCF_000696425.1 Galeopterus variegatus
ACCATATGAATTATTTGCTGTCCACCAGTGTTCTTTCTCTTTAATAAGTAAACATGAGTTTTGCTTTCTTAAACAAACCTCCACATCCAGGATTCATCTCTTTTTAAAGATAAAAGCATGCCGCTCTCCTCTCCCATGTTGAGGGTATGTTTAAATTCTGGAACTCCCGTCAGACTTTAGCCAAGTATCCCACTCATACCCTTGGCCTCTGGGGATAGGGGAGGAGAATTCTTCTTTATGGGGACCCCTTGGCTCAGATCTGCTGACCCATGAGGTTCTAAAGGTGGCTGCCCTGAGCCTGACCTCTTTCTGTAATTCCTACTAAATAAATTCTCTAATGTGCAAGATGCTTCTGTTCTAAGGACCTCAAAGGCCAACATTTCATTTGGCCTCAAAATGTGCCTTTGAACTAGGTCAGGAGCCACAGTATAGATTCTCATTCCACAGATATGGAAAAGAAAAGGGCACAAAAGAGGTCAAGCCTATTGACCAGAGGTCACCAAAGTGTCAGCGGAGGAGCTGATGAATCAGAGTCCCTGCTTCTTGAACCAGAGCTCTCACTGCAACCAAATTCAACTTGTGCCAATGTATGCAAACTCTGCTTGGAGAAGCTGTAGAAGGTGTAGGGAAACTGCTGAAAGATATTTTCGCTAAAAGTTTAAAATAGTGAGAATGACAAATGACAAGAATTCTGCACTGTGTTGTGGACCTTTTTGCTAATTCACTCATTCATTCATTCATTCATTCATTCACTCTTTTAGTGAAAATAGAATATTCAGCTACAAACACATTTAAGCAGGCACTTTTGATTCATTTCAAGGTATGTGAACTAATATCAACCCTTACAGAACTTTGAGTTGTTCACCTTTTTTCTTCATTCTTCTAAAGGAGAATAAAAATAATAAAAAGCAGTAGGAACAGCTAGTGTGTAGAAGGCACTGGAGCGGTTAGGCTGGGTGGGAACACAAGTGGGCAAAGACGGGTCCCTGCTGTCAGGACCTGAGTCTGCTTGGAGAGATAAGCTGAAAAAAATGAAAAGCGAGCCTCAAGGGAAAGCGC
>NW_007736496.1:20695-22140 GCF_000696425.1 Galeopterus variegatus
CCTGAGTCTGCTTGGAGAGATAAGCTGAAAAAAATGAAAAGCGAGCCTCAAGGGAAAGCGCTGAAGGAGTGAGTGGCAAGAGCAAGAACTCTGAAGAGAACACGCCTGAGAATTCACCCGGGGGAAGCAGCTGTGGGGATTGTGGGGATCATGGGGCCAGAGGAGCCCTCCAGAATAGTGGGATGTATATGCTACCATAAAATGCAACGCCATTTCCTTAAACAGAGAAGAAAACAGAAGATTCAGTAAGAGAAAAATAGAATAAGCCAAGGTATGGAGAAATGAAGATCAGGGAATGTTGTTGTCTATTCCTATTACACAAACCCTTTCAGGAAGTCTCATTTAATCCCAAGGCTTTAATCAGGCAAGAGCTCAAAACATTGTGTCTCCATCATGGCCTCTCTGCTTACATCCACACTCATATACAGCGCCCTTCTAGACTCTCCACCTGGTTGTCCTGCAGGTGTCTCAATCCCATCCACTCCCATAGCTGGAATCACTGCCCAGAGCCAGTGTCTCCATCATGAACCACTCTCCACCTAGCTATCCCACAGCATCGGAAATGCATGACCAAAATGGGGCTCATCACAGCCGTCCTGCCTCTGCCTCTTCCTGGGATTCTCTCTCAGCTGAGCATCATTACCCAACCTCTGTAGTCACTCAAGCCACAATCCAGAGACTCATCTTCTTATACTCTTATCATTTCCTCAAAATTCTTATCTAGTGGTCACCAAGTCCTAGAAATTCTCCCTCGTAAATCTCACATCTATTCACTCTTTCCTATCCTCACTACCTTAATTCAGGTCCTATTGTCTCTCTTGTAATTAGGCTCCCTGTCTCCAGCCTCTTTCCGCTCTGATTCATCTCCCAAACTATATCTTGTCCTGCTGATCTAAAATAAAATGAGCTCATCGCTTGTCCATGAAACTCTTCTGAGTGAGCCTCATTGCCTATAGAAGAAAAGTTCAAACTCTTTAGCACAGCTGACAAGATGTCCGTGATCTGGCCCCAGCACACCTCTCCAGCCCTATCTCCTTCTACTCACAGCCACCCCAACCATTATCACATTACACAGCTACAAAGCATACTAATAAGCTTTATGATTTCATGTCTTATGTGTGGTGCCTGTTACGGAGTAAGAGTTATGGTAGCTGCTTTCACTGTTATACTACTACTCCTATGATAATGACAACAGCGACAATAACAATGATCAACAGTCACCTAAGGCCAGACTGTGGATGGGCCTATGAGCCAAACCAAAGCTTTTAGATTTCAGACATGGTAAAGTGTCTAAGGATTTCTGGGCATGGCAGTGACAAAATTATAATCTCGAAGAACAGGTATAATAATTGATTAAAGGCAGGTGGATAGGGAGGTATGGCAGTCATCTGGGAAACTACTGTAGTCCAGGTAAGAGGTATTAATATAGGAAAAACAGGAAAGAA
>NW_007736496.1:22858-34298 GCF_000696425.1 Galeopterus variegatus
ATCTCGAAGAACAGGTATAATAATTGATTAAAGGCAGGTGGATAGGGAGGTATGGCAGTCATTTGGGAAACTGCTGTAGTCCAGGTAAGAGGTATTAATATAGGAAAAACAGGAAAGAATTAGAGGAGAATATTTTTTATAAATTGTTAGCTGCACAGACAAAGGGATGAGCAAAGTAAAAATCTGCTAAAATTTCAAAAATAGGAAAAATCAAAGAAGGAATCTTTGATATAAACTTAGAATTAGGGAAGAGAGGTAGATTGAACTTTTAAAAAGGTGAGAGCACACCTGCAAGTACAGGTTCGTAATAGAGGTACTTTTCACAGAGGTGAGAGTTGGAGTCACAAGAGCAGACCAGTGGCTACGAGAGGAGGCAGGAGGTTCTTACATTACCAAAAAAGTAAGAGATGGAAAAAAAGAAACACTAAAATTTGGCAATGAACAAGGTCACTCATTGGGAAAGGAAGGTGCAGGGCTAGAAGCTAGAATGTTGAAATTTTTAAAAAGGAAGGGGGAACTAGGAAGTTGAGGAAAAAACCACAGTTGTAGGTTAAGAATTCATTCACATAGTTTAAAAGTGAATGAATGAATTCTTATTGCAGGCTGTCTTTGAGCTGGGCACTGTTCTAGGTGCTGGGGTATGGGAGTGAACAGAAAAAGTGAAACTACGTTTCAGTGAAGGAGGCAGACAAATGAAGAAGCAAATAAAAATGTAATGTCAGAGAGTGTTGATGATCATCCCTAAAGCTGTTAGGTGCACGTGTAGGACACTAAACACTCATTTCTAAAATGCTCGCAGAAGTCTTTTGACATATGTGAAAATGACTATTCCTTGTACAAAGTTTGCCCAAAATGAAATGATGCATCATGTTTACATTATAAATTTTCACATAGGAGAGGGAGTTTCTGAGAAACTGCTAAACTAAATAATGAAGCCCAACTGTACACAAATCTTAAAAGCTGAATTTCCATTCTGTTTTCTGTAAACAGACATAAACAAAAGTCATGCTTCTCTCTTACCCCTTCACATGAGACTGATTACCCATTTGCTCCATTTTCCATATATCTTCACCACCGCCTAAACTTAACATCTTGGAAAAAATAAAAGGGCATCATTTAAATGTAGCTTGCCAAAGCAATGACACCATTTTTTTTGTTTGTTTCCATTTTATGAATTCATAAGCCTCGGAACACTCTGATTTATATTACTCCAATAATAAGTTAATTTTTCATTATTCATCTTATTTGTTTTATTGTGGGTATTAAAGTTGTTTTCCAATGGAAGATAAAAATCAGGAAAATGTGGGGAACTTTTCTATGCAATTTCTCCAAAGGAAAGAGAAATACGTTTGGTAATCTATAACCTCCAAAGGCATAAAACATTGAAAATGAAATTGTCCCCAAAATACCCATTTATTACCACTATGTTTAAGTTTAATAAAAAAGGTCTATAAAACCTTGCTTTAGACTGTAATGTAGTAAACGCATATTTTACTTAAAAAAAAGAAAAAAAGAAACCATACATATCTAAAAAGGCAGCACTTTATCTGAACAACCCAAAAACACAATAGAAGAAAAACACTCTTTACTGGCCAATGAACTAAGTGAAGAAGAGAGAACTAAAGCTTTCTGGCTTTACAAATAGAATTCTGGAAGCCCTCCCTCAAAAACTACTTTTTTTTCCCCCCCTCTTTTAAAAAAATTTCAATTTCAATGGATAATATGAGTGTATTGGGGAAACACAATTCAGACAATATGGTTGTTACCTGGTTCCCAACATCACAACAGATTATCAACAGCAAACAATGTGTAAAAGGGCTCACTGCAGAAAGCCACAGAAGTAGGGGGCCCCTTCTCCCTGCTAAACCTCAAGAAAAAGCAGACAAGACTTTTGAAAATAGAAAAGGGACAAAGAGCCTTGCATCCTTGAATGGATCCCTAAATTCATCATTTATTGTAGTATAAAAGACACACTCTGTTCTGAATAATCTTTTAAGCAATCAGGGGAAAATGTGATAACTTTGTAGAAATTCTCTATACAAAAATTGGCCATAATAAATGCTGGTGTTTAAAGAAGCAAGCAAACCCTCAGCAATCAGGAAATTTATTCTAGAAGTAAAACAGCCTGCTCAAAGGTTCTGAGTAGCCAACAGTCCCCTGTTTTGAGCCCCTATCATTTTATGCTGAAGTAGCCAATAAAAACAGGAGGCCTGATGTCTCCACAAATTTCAGGGAGAAAAAAAAATAATACTCTCAAATTGTTCTTGAAACTCAGGGTTGCTGGTTATTTTTCTTTTCTTATAGTATTTAGGCTCTTGCTAAAGTAAATTAGTATGAACTTCAGGGTGAGCACTATATGAAAAAATATGTCCCCGTTTCACTATGGAAGCTTATTTGTCTGTATGACAGGCAAGGTGGCCTTATGAATCACTTTCCTTCAACTCCAAGTTCTATCAGGTGCCTACTCTCCAAGTTTCAACATGTGCTCATGACGGAAATAGAAACTTTGCAGGGGGAATCTTCAGTGGGTTAACTCCCAACCCTCTGTGAACCCACAGGAATTGAAAGAGCACCGGATGTGGAGTCATGGCCTGCTCCTTGGTAAATGCACAACTCTGGTTTGAGAGCAGACCACGGGCAGCACTGGAAGGGACAAGAGATTAGATTCATCTTTCCAAACTGCAGGTCTTGGCCCTTTAATGGGGAGTAAATCAACTTGGTGGCTCATGACCAGTGTTTGGGGGAAGTTGGAGGTAGGAAGAAAATATCAGAAAATAACAGCACATCTTATGCAGTATTGTTAGTCTATGTATACACTGGGTTTCAACATAGACTGTTTCTTACAGTGCACTGACCTTGGCCATAAAGGGTTAAACAAAGAACTGAATGTTTGTGTTCCCCCACAATTCGTATGTTAAAATCCTAACCCCCAAAGTGATGATATTAGGAAGTGGAGCCTTTGAGAGTACAGCCCTCATGAATGGGATCAGTGCCCTTATAAAATGAACCCCAGAAAGTCCTTCTTTCCTTCTTTCTGCCATGTGAAGATACGAGAAGTCAGCAGTTTGCAACCTAAAAGAGGGGCCTCACTGGAACCTGACCGTGTTGGCACCCTAATCTCGGACTTTCAGCCTCCAGAACGGTGAGAAATAAATTTCTGTTGTTTACAAACCACCCAGTTTATAATACTTTGTTACAGCAGCCCAAGCTATGATAAGTAGGTACTTCTTTTTCATTACAGATTAAATGTGACTGAGTAACTGAAAAAGTCATGTGCAAAGATTAAAAACTTAGGGCTAGGCCAATTTATGTTAATTCTGTAGGCTGTACAATCCTGTCTTTTATGTTATTCTAAAGACATCTAGACCTTATGTTTGTCCTACCATTGTATCTTGGAAGTAGATAACTTGTTTTAATTTCACAGATGAAACTTTGGACTTTTGAGCTGAAAGAAGTTAAGTCTTGGGGGACGGAATGTATTTACATGGGAGAAGGACATTAACTTTGAGGGTCAGGAGTGGAATGCTCTGGGTCAAATGCGTTCCCCCCAAATTCATGTATTGGAAACTTAATCCCCACTGGAACAGTGTTAAGAGGGTGGGAAATCCAATAATGGTGTTAGAAAGATGGAGCCTTCAAAAGGTGATTATATTGTAAGGATTATGTCCTTGTGAATGGATTGATCCATTCATGGAGTAATGGGTGTGGTTCTAACGGCTTTAAAAGGAGAGCAAGTGAGGAGGTTAGCACTCTTGTTCAGCCCATTTCTCTAGCCATGGGATACCCTGAGTTGCTACAGAGAGTCACCCCACCAGGAACAAGCTCTCACCAGATATGCTCCTTGGACTTTGGACTTCCCGGACTCCAAAACTGTAAGAAATAAATTTCATTTCTTCGTAATTACCCAGTTTCAGGAACTCTGTTAAAAACAACAGGAAGCAGACTAATACATCATCAAAGAGAATGCCTTAGTCCTTAAAAAAAAAAAAAGCAATTCCTCAACAATTGCTTTTCCCTTAACTAACTAGGTTGTATGATTAGCCTTCATATTTAGATTAAACATAACCTAAATTCTGTATTGGGGGAGATCAGGCAACCACATAATCCTCCATAGAAGTACAGGGCAAGTCAGAAGTGACTGGCTGTGTCCCTGAAGATAAGAATTTCTTAGGACAACCTCCCAGTTTCCTCTTCCTAGAAAACCACTGGCTCTCAGAATCTTCTCTCCACCTGGTGTCCTACTGCAGCAAAACCCAAACATAAGTCACACATGGAGCTAGCGTCTGACCCCTCATCACCCACATACCCTGAACTATCTTGCAGTCCTGAGAGCACCCATCTTATGGCAGTGTCAGTGATTAACAAGAGCTTTTTCATATACTATCTAAAGCCCTAGATCCTCAATCTGGTCACAAAAATTTGTTCTACTGTGATCCACATGGTTCTGAGAAAAGCCAAAACTGGCAGAGGGAGAATTTTTCATCTCTCCTCATATTTCTGATGGGGCAGGCAGATGGCACCTCTCCCTATACACCCTGGAGATTCACCTGGGGAAAATGAACATGTCAGGAGGCTTATATTTTGAGCAATAAATTTTACATTTACTACCAGTACTGAGTGTGCATCAGAATCACCTGGTGGCCTGTTGCCACTCAGACTGCTGAACCCCATCCCCAGAGTTTCCAGTTCAGTTGGTCTGAGTGGAGCATGAGAATTTGCATTTCTAGCAAGTTCCCAGGTGCTGCTGACGCTGTTGGTCCAAGCAGCATGCTTTGGTGACCACTTCCCTGGCTTCTTCCATGGCACTGGACTACTGACATATCTAATGTTTAAAGAAAAACCAGTTGAGATTGGGAAACTTTACATGAGATATCATAGGATTTGTCTTGTATATTATCACTAAGGTCTCTTAATTAGGAATTATAGTTGGGTCTCCGTATCCATGGACTTCACACCTATGAATTCAACCAGTCGCAGATCGAAATCATTTGGAAAAGAATTGCATCTGTACCGACATATACAGAATTTTTCTTGTCATTATTCCCTAAACAATACAGTATAACAACTATTTGCATGGCTTTTACATCGTATTAGATTTATAAGTAATGTAGAGCTAATTTAAAGTATGCAGGAAGATGTGATAGGTTATATGCAAATATTACACCTTTTTATATCGAAGACTTGACGTTCCGTGGATTTTGGTATTGTTGGGGGTCCTCAGCTAATCCCCCACAAATACTGAGGGATGACTGTATATATGTTTATGATGAAGGTACTTTTAGAGCCCAGTTTAACAGTTTTGCAATGTTTTGTCTTGTGCGTGTGATAATTTCAACTTATCTATTCTCTTTGTTGAAAGAATATTTATTCATTTTTGAGTAAATGAAAGGAATCGCTCTTTAAATAAAGATTGTGCTTCATTCATAATTATGCCAGAATTTATTCACCTAAACAAGTGTTTCCTCCTCCTGGAGGGTTTGGTTATCATTCTCATGGAGCTGCCATAGTTAACTTTGAAGCACCAGTCATACAGCTGAAGCAATTCTGCTTGAGTGGCCTCAAGGTATTCCATTTCATCTTGACAGCATAGATGGGACTTGTTCATTCATTTATTTGAATGTTTACTGAGAACCTACTAAGTGCCAAACACCAGAAAAACTGTGTTAAAGAACCATGATCTCTGCCCTCAGGGAGTTCAGAATCTCCCTGATTAAGAGGTGACATTTCAGCTGATTAATTTAAGCTTAAAGTCCATTCTTGTCTGAGTATCCCGAGTCAAATTCAGTATTAAACCACTCTGGGTGCCTTAAAAATATGTCTATTGGATACTTTGAAAGAAAAATAGAATACATTTTATATTTAGATTATTCTTTCTGCTGAAGAAGAGAAATAATAAAAAATTATTCCTAGCCATGTTGGTTAAAAAAGGATGGAATCTAGTGAATAAATACCATTTGTGATTAAAAAAAGGACACTACAAACTATTGAAACTAGTGTCTATCGGCCTGCCTGACATTCCAAAAATAGTTAGCAAAATAACAGAATCATTAGAATAATTATGGAACATCTCAAGATTTCGAAGAGTAATATTCACTTGGATGCATAAATTGTTCAGCACACATTTATTAAATCCTCATCATTTGCCAGACATAGTCCTAAGTTACAAGAATACAAATGTAAATCAAACATGATGCCTCACCTTTTCCAATGACAAATATTTGCTGAACATATATGATGTGCTTACTACTCCCTCAAGGAGATCATAGTATTGCTTTTTAATAGTTGTTGCTGTTTTTGTTTCTTTGATTTATTACTAAACATTATGACTGAGTGATCCAGAGATCACGATGGTGGGCATGGTTAAAAAATAAAAGCAAAAAAGTGTGTATTAAATGTTAAAAACCCACTACACAACATGTTGATCCACTATTATTTCTTGTGCCAGTGTATCTATGAAGCAAGAAAACACATTTTCATGGCTACCTGTAACTTCATCCTCTACCCAAACCCCTTGCTAAACATTACTGGATGGTGAAGGCTTAAACACCACCCTTTTTCTTATAAAATGAGTAACCTTTCTACAGTCCTGTCTCTAAACTTCAGTTCCAAATCAAGGCAAACTCTGTAGGCCCCCAGAACTTGCACTTCCAGCCCTTGCCCAAACCCCCACTGAAAGACATACACGCCCATTTTTAAAGTGCAAGCAATAGTAAACACTCGATGCTTTACATTTCATTGCAATTTCACAATTGATTTTCTAAAAATACTACAGAAAATGAGTCTCAAGAACTTACTATTCACCCATTATGTAAACTCCCCCAAACATACTGCTTACTCTTTGTTTGTTCAGTCCCATAAGCAATACAGAAGACTTGCTACAAGAGGAACACACTTCATGTGGTTGTTCATTCAAGTGTGGGTTTGTTTTAATTTAAAATAATACCAGGTCACTGTCAGCTGACTGAACATTCAACCACGTCCCAATCACTATCTATGCTTCAAATCTTCCCAAGAGTAACCTAATTTGGGTAAGATTCCTGTGTTTTCCCTGGTGATTATCTCCTTTATGCATCTCTGATGAAGTTATACAGAAGTAGATACAATTGAGAATAGAATGTACAAAACCAAGCCTGTTTTCCCTGGCCCAATCTTTTATATTAAAAGGAATCTGACTGAATTAAACTCTTCATCAGTGGCAGCCAATTGTTTATAAAAGTACCTCAAAAATTTCATCAATAAATTTAAAGTTAATTTTTAAAAAGAAAGAAAGAAAGAAAAAGAAACCCTAAAGCAAAAGGCTAGGTTTCCTCCCTCCCCAGTTTCCCTGGCATTTAGAAGAAAGTAACATACCCTGCTCCATAGATAAGACCACAAATGGACAGCTGGGCTACATAATGTACAGTTCTAACTGGTCAGCTTCTAAAAAAATAAAAGGACTTCTTGCAACTCCAGTTAATGCACTTGATACAAAGAGAACATGTTTTGGCAACAAATACATTTAAAACTTGATGTTTTATAGTGTAACTCTAATGAAGGCTCCAGCCACAGGAAAAAATAATTATTTCCCCCAGGATATTAAATGTTCTGACTCACCATTTAACAGAAGTACAAGCAAAATGCAAATACAAATTAAACGTATACATATTTATGACTTTACCAGCTGTACGACAGGGCCACCTTTAGCTTCTGGTTTTATTTACCAGGAAGAGAAGTTTGGAAAACCAGCATACACTTGTGTTTCTATTCAAATAGTTCCTTCTCTCCAAGTGCTGGTTGGAGCAAAGTATTCATTCTGAGTCTGGTAATGCATATAAGTCAAGAGAATCACAGTGAATAGATGAAAACAGACAAACATTTTCTCCTTAATGGTAACTGCTTTGACAAGAAAATTTAAAAATATAAACACTAAACCATTTGAAAAAATGTACCAATTCCCTGATAATTACTAGAAAACAAATTTTCTGCTAACCTCTATGATTTCTAAAAGTCAAAAATGCACCTGCACCATAGAACTCCAGGCACAATACTGAATACACTGAATATGAACCTTCTTAAGATTTCCACGTTATACCTGGTCCTCCCACTACCATCTGTGTGACCTTAAGCAAGTCAATTCACCTCTTTAAGTTGCACTTTTCTTTCCCATAAAAGGTGTCAATCTCTAAACTAGTTAATATTTGAATTCTTTATCAGAAGGAAATAGTCCTCAATCCCCAATATAACTGGCAGGATCTGTCAGTCATATTTAAGATTCATCATATTCTTTGTCAGCATTCTTCTAAACATAAAAACACTACTTTTGTGTATATAGGAAGGAGGAGAGGAGAGAGAAGAGGATTATTAGAGGGAACAGAAACTAGGTTGGTTTTGTTAATTAGGTTCCCCTTCTGAAATCATGAGCATTACCATGTGCTGAAATTTACTCAATACCCTATTTAAAAAAGAGTGTTTGCTTTCTCCATCAAGATATACCATAAAATGGCACAAAGAGATTTCTAGGAATATATTTTTTAATGATCTGCACATTACTAACAACTAAGGGAGGAAGGGAGGCAAGCAAAAGAGCATGACATAGATGGCATGAGTCTACTGTCTTCCTTATACAATGTACTCAAGAAGGGGGGCAACTCGGGCTCCTGTACTTTCCAGCTTCAGGAAGCACACCTCCTGTAGGTAAATTATCTTATGTGCCGGTGAGATGTTTTCTATGTTTCACAGCATATGTTTTCCCTATGAATGATTTCATTCACATCCTTCACTCATCCAACAGCCATATATTGAGTACTTACAATACATGCAAACCACAAAACTAAAAAATAGAAGAAAAAAAAAAAGGTGTGAGTTGTGTGAGTTTACTGACTATTCAAGTAAACCCTGACATGTACCTTAGTGTACTTCAGCCCCTCAGAATATTTTCAAGTCAACTAGTCATACTAAACAACAAGGATGCTAAGCTAAAATGCACTTGTGATTTTCTTTTCCTTCATTAAGTAGTATGTAGTGAAGGTGGGAAAGAGTAAATTAAAGGTGGAATAGGTAATTAGCTAAATCCCTTAGTTAATATAAGGTAAAAACCCATCCTTCTCCTAAAGGAAATGATAACACTGGATTACAAATACATTGGTAAACATTGTAGAATGCTGAAGCTGGAAAGAAGAAACATAAGTAATTATGAGCATTTTGTTTTATATGTGAGAGACTTTGAACTTGGAGGTAATACGATTTGGCCCAGGCCAGGTAATACAGTCAAATGTAGTGTCAGACCTAGACGCCAGGTAAATGGCCAGCATGCTTAATAGTCCTAGTGTCCTGCAATATCCACACTGTGCCACTGCCATCAGAAGTGGAACGATGGCATGATATAAATACATAATGCAAAGCAATGGACTAGACATCAGGAGGTCTGAGTTCTAGTCTTGTAAACTCCACTAAATAAGATATGATGCCATGGAAAACTCCCAACACTTGTCAAAACCTCAGTTTCCTCATCTGTAAAATGTGAACAATAATTCACAGTGAGACTGTGCAGACCACAATAAATGCAGAAGCACTCGGGCCATTCAAAAAACCTTATACAAATACAGAACCAGCACTGGTTCCATAACAAAAAAAAATCTGTGAGCCTCCTGTTCCTTCGGTGAATATGTGGTTAATAATCTTTGTCCTGCCTCCCTCAGAAATGGTTGGAATTAAATGAGAATACTGAAAAGCACTTATAAATTGCAAGACATTGGTTCACATGGAAGGTAGTATTATTAAATCCCTCTAGTCTTAATTTGGACAAAAATGTACGGCGGTTGTATCATTCAGTTGTATCATTCAGAAAAGCTTTACAGTTTTTCTTCTCGAGTATGATGTCATACTTGCGTCTCAGACTTTGCACCTTTCTTTCTCATCAGTCCTCATAAGTCTCCGCTGGCAGTGCTGTACACAGCACCCAGCGTTTCCCTCATCTCAAACGAAGACATGACACCTATTCAACCTCACGCTGGCTTGGACTTGGCTTGGAAGGGTTTTTTCCAGGGTCGTCTTTGAGCTGGGAATGCTTTGACAAAAGCTTTCATGAACACTATTCTACTTCATGACATCAGAGTGGTAATGAAACCAATCCTTTGGCTTTTCTCCACTCCAACAACAGCAGAACACTTCAGCCTCTCCACAGAATAAGCGAGAAGTCTCTGGGTGGATGCGCTTCATCAGAGGGACAGAAAGGGTCCCCCCAACCGACACTCAAGATGCGGGGACCTCTTCCTTGCAGGAGATGAACGCATTCTGAGGCCCCACCGGTCCCTTAAGGGTCATTCACCTCAGAGCTAGGGCCTCCAGAAGACTGAGAACGTCATACAGAGGTAGTGGTAGTGGGTGTTATTTTTGTTCTGCAAAACGCTCCCTTGAAAAAACATCAGAGTACCTAGCATTTCCTTGTTCAGAGCCCTGACTCCAGGAGATGAGGTGAAAACATTCATCAACCTACCCAAACAACTTCTCTGGAACAGGTTTCTACCCAACCATGCTGAACACCAGGGACGTAAGAGTGAGCCAGCCGGGGGCATAAGAAATGACAACACGCTCATCTGCATAGATAAGAGATAAGCAGACATTTGTTGTCTTCTGGCGACTCCTGACACCGGCGTGACAAATCAAACCCGGGCGTTCTCCCTCCCCATTGCCCCCACACTTACACCCCCCGCCCCAAATCTTGAAGCGGCAAGTTGATGGGGCTGGGGGGAGAGAGCCGGGAAACGCAGAAGTCTGCTGCTGCATTTAGGCTGGAACCACACTGCACCTGTTCAATCCGGCTCCGGCGCCAGAACTGACCAGAACATGGACTCTCAAGCCCCCCGTGAGATCCCAGGGGCGCCTAACAAGTTCGCCGCCGTTTAGTACCGGGGGTGGGCAGACCTCTCCTCCTGCTGCCAAACTCTGCGGGTTCCCCTGAAAAGCGGAGGGGGCTCCAGCTTCAGTGAAACCAGAGTGATCCCCGCCTGTCACTACGGTCCTGGGGATCGAGGTGGCAAGCGGGTGGGTGCCCGCAAGGACTGTGGCCCCGCGGGTCCCTCTTCGGTGGCCACGGGCGCCCCCTCCACGTCACCCCCAGCACAACGCGGACAGGCAAAGTGGGAGGGTAGACAGACCGCCAGTGCTCATCAGGGACTCAGAGCCCCCAGGCGCGAGCCCAGAAGGAGGGTCTGGGGGGAGGGGCCGGGGACGCGCAGGAAACTTACCTCACCCGGGCAGCATTCGGGCGCCTCCGCTGTCGAGACCAGTTGCGCCACAGTCTGCAAGTTATCGGGACGTTGTTGCTCCCCCCGGCGAGGGGAGAGCAGTGCAGGCGAGGGGCGGGAGGGGCGGCGGCCCGGGGCCGGGGCCGGGGGACAGCGCCGGGGGCGGGCAGGTGCCGGGGCCGGAGCAGCGCGGCCAAACTCGCCCCTGGCGCGCC
>NW_007736496.1:34663-44937 GCF_000696425.1 Galeopterus variegatus
GGGGAAGCCAGACCGGTTCGCTGCAGCAGCGGCGGCGGGAACCTCCGCAGTGGTCGGTGCGTGGGGACAGAGCGCCCGGCCCCGCCACAGCAAGCCCAGGACGAAGAGCGGGGGTGGGGCGGGCCTCTAGAATTGGCCGGTGCGTCTAAGGCTCCAGGGCTAGCCAAGGGCTTCCCGGCGGTTCTCAAAGTCTGGAAGCCCAGCTAACCAAGGCGGTGTTTGAGATAGGGTGTCCCCCTTCCTCAGGCCGCTGAAGTCGCCTACGTCTGATCACCCGTCCGCCCGCCTCTGCTTGCGGTGAAACCTGAACTTAAGCACAGGCGCCCCCCTCCATCAGAAAGAGACAGGCCAGGATTCCAAGGCGAAGGTTGCTCCCCTTCCAAGGACAGCAGGTGTTCCCAGGAAGTAAGACCTACCTAACAGGTAGAGGTAGGTTGGGGAGGGGGTCCTAGGAGAGAGAAGGCTGGAGGGCGTCATGCGTGAGCGGGCTGTGATGGGGGTGGGGGCCAAATCCTACTAATAGTGCTGGGTGGGTTGGGGGCACTTGGGCTCTCACCTGATGTCAGTCTAGCTTCAAAGAGGGTAGGGGCCAGATCTAAAGAACTCCTTTGGGAAAATGCTGTTGTGGAAGCTAAAACTAAATTCCCTTAATAATAGGAACCCACTTAATAGGTAGCGGATCCCTTCCGGCTGAATCGAAGTGGTATTTCTCAGCCTCATCACATCCTTCCACCTTAGCCTTATTTAACAAAACAAAGTAAAACACCAACATTGATGGAAAACGTAGGGAACATTCTGTCCTGGAAGCCCAACATTTCGTGATCTTTATATTCAGATATCCCTGGCTTGTTGAGCCAAAATGAATTTGCTTGCAAGGATATTCCCTTAGTTCTCTGCAAATGAACACCTCTTCTCAGTTTTGAGATCTCTTTGTATCTCTCCCTCTCCTCCCACCTTAGGTGAGTTTGTTATGGCTTAGTATCAGCCTGGAATAGAGTGCAGTAATTCCCTCCTAACACAACATCTATTATTCCTTTTTCAGCTTTATTGAGGTATAATTGACAAATAAAGCAAGTATCTATTATTCTTGGGCTATTTTCCCAGCCTACTTCTTCCAGATGTGTCTGGCCATTAGTAGGAGATTTAGGGTATCCTTTGTTTAGGACCCTATGACTTGTGTCTGGTTTTATCCTGTCATCCTAGACTCTTCAAAACTCAGAGCAGGAACTTGCAACAGTCCAGCTTGCTCACTTTACAGATGAGAAAACTAAGACTCAAAGACAGTAAGTGACCCAAAGACTAGAACACAGTTTCCTTGACTTCCAATTCCTGAGCAATATATAACAGAAATGCTAGATTAACAAAGTTTAAGAAGGGTCGACAGAAAGGGCAGAGGAGGGTTAGGAACAGATCAAGGCACTGTTCATCTGACTGGTGTGAATCACTGGATAGGGGGCAGCATCACACTGCTGTAAGTAGCAGGCTAGCATGGGATCTGGGAATGGTAATCCAAGCCTCCCTTTCCCTGCTCCTCAGACTTATGCTCTGAAAACCAAGGAATGGGAAACAAATCGGCTTCCCAGAAAAGTAAGTAAGTGAAAACGCAAAGTCAGATCCTGGTACCTCAGGAGAGGTGAAAACAGAAAAAACCAAACAAATGAAATCACAGTAGATCAGAAATGATCATACACATTACATATACAGCCCTCTTTTCCAATTACAGAGCTTGTTATTGACTTCCTTCCATAAAGTACAGGTGCAGATGCCTTAGACTTCCAAAGGGAAGTCACAAAGCAAACTGCCCACTGGCTATTCAGAGAGCTAACTGCATGATACAGAATTCTAAGAACTACCAAGAGCCTTAAGATTGCATCATTACTGTGAACTAATTTGTGGAATGAGGACCATGTACTATGAGACCTGATATTTCTTCCTGATTCTATCTCTAAATCTATCAACAGGAATTTGGGAAAGTCATCCTCTATTGGAAATAAAAAAAAATCATTATCCCTAGCAATAGTGACTTGGCCAGAAAATCCAACCTATTTAAAAATCAGAAAATGCTTATCTAATTATTTTACTTAATTTCAAATGTAATTTTTCCAGTTGATTCCAGATCTTAGACCAAAATCTTAATAATGTTATTTAGTACTTCCCTTACTATAAGAAACATGTATCGGTTCCTTGTACCTTTGATAGTATTAATGGCTCCTAACTAATGACTTCCCTCTATCCAGGGTCTTTCCCTCTAACTTTGTAGTCCCCTCCCACTCTGGGCTCAACCATATGATTTATTTTGGCCAATGAGACAACAGCAGATTTGATGTAAATGTAGGCTTGAAAAATGTTTGTGCATTTCTGCTTCCACTCTTGGAATTCTGCCATCACCAGGAGAACAAGTCTTCTAGTTGATGAAAGACCCTGTGGAGCAGGGCTGAGTCATCACAACTGAGGCCACCCTTGACCAGCCAGCCCTTAGCTGACTGCAGATGCACAAGTTAATTCACATGAGATCAGCCAGGTTTTGTCCTGATCATCACAACCACCCACCCAAGCCATAGATATATGAGAAATAATAAATGGTTGCTGCATAACAAACTACTCCAAAAAGTAGTAGCCAAAAACATCAACTATTTACTATTTCTCATGAGTATATAGGTCAACTGAGCTCAGCTGGGCATTGGCTAGGGTCACTCATTTGACTGCATTCAAAAGGCAGCTGAGCTGAGCTGGAAGGTCCCTCCAAGAAGACTTCACTCACACATCAGGCACCTCAGTTCTTGTCCATGTGACCTCTCTTTCCATGTGGCTGGCTTGGGCTTCCTTATAGCAAGGTGGTCAGACTTCAAAAGCATCTGGCTTCCAAGAGGGAGGAACTAGAAACTGCCAGGCCTTCTTAAGAACTGAGCTTGGAAGTTCTAGAACATCATTCTTCATCCTGCAAGTCACGAGACCAACTGGCTTCAAGAGGAGGGAAAATGGATTCTGCCTTTTTATTTGATTTGCACCGTGTATGTACAAAAATAAAGGGCTTGATAGCAGCCATTTTGGGGGGACTACGTCATTCACTAGGTTTTTGGATACTTTGTTATATCACATTAGATAACTGATACTTTCTTCTTAGCTATAGGACTTTGGGCTAGTTACAAATCCTTTGTGGGCCTTTCTTTGAAATGAGGGAGGCTGAGTTTCTGTAAGTTGCTAATGTATATTTAGCATTTTCTTTAGTGATATCTCAAGGGCAACTGAAGTCCAATAACTATTCAGAAAGGAGCTACCAGAGGGAATTTGAGGAACATTGGTCATCTATGGGTATTTCTACCAGTTCATCTGTCATTTATTCTCCAAGTAGGAAAAAAAACAAGAATCCAAATGAAAGGGATGTATTGTGTCCAATGACATCAAAGAGTAGAAAAGTAGAGCCTGCATCCTTCACAACTCCTAAGAGATAATCCTTTTGCCACAGTGCCTTCTCTTCCTAGAAACTTCATTTCTAAGCAGATTAGAAAAGCTAAATGCTTCATTGATGTCCCTAAATAACTCAAGATGCTAATTTTAGAGAACCAGTTTACCCAGGGGCCCTATGTTCTCTCATTTCAAGTTTGCTCTCAAGGTTAGCAAAGGCTTGAAAACCTTATGTCCACTTTTCTTCCTTCTCTTCTTTCTCCCTGATACCCTCTTCCCTTCCAGCTTTGCTTCCTTTCTTTTTCTTTTCCTTTTTTTTTTTTTTTTTTTTTTTTTTGCTTGCCTTTGTTCTTTCTTAATCCTATCCATCCCTTTGTTCCTCCTTCCTTTCAGGATTGGAAAGAGCATTGAGATGCTCAGAAAGGTCCCTTATACACCTAATGTTCTATAATCCTTAGACACATTCTGTAATACATTCAGTGGCAAGGCTGGAGAGGTATGAATACTAAGCACTCAGAGAACGCTTTAGAAGAGGCACACCTGTATCTCAACAGTTCTTGGAGTGATTCCCACTGCCTCAGTACTTTTTTCCTAAGAGTGTGTGTGTATGTGTGTGTGTGTGTATTTTTTATAGTTAGAAAACATTCAACCATACCAGCTACAAGCCCTATTTAACTTGTCATTCTTTGCCCAGAGGTTGGTATTATCCTAGCTCTCCTCAAAACTTGTGGATGTTTACATTCTTCAGCCAGAAACAATATGAAAACTAGAGGCCCGATGTTAGTAGGCATACAGGTCTGACCCTAAAAAAGTTCTCTAAAACACCTAGTAACTCATTTAAGAAATATGAAAAAGAGCTAAAAAATGTTTCCCTAACAAATTCATACCAAAATACAAAATTATATGCACTGAAATTGTACTTGTGTGAAAAAAAAATGCACATGAACAACTCCCGAAAAAAATAATTAAAAATTAAAGTTATTGGGTGGGGGGATTCTAAAATTTTTTTTAAAATGATGTTAAATTGTTTTTACATTTTAAAAATGTGTATGCTATTAAAACTACTAGTCTAATTTCCACTAGCCTGTACAATCTATTTGCTGTCAAGTTCAGTTTCTTCCTTTCTCTCACATCTTTTCCTTGTTACAAACAGACTTGCATGCACACCTTTTCTAGGTGAATTTTCACTTTGCCCACGAGTTACAAAAACAACATAAATCTAACAGTAGTTGATTTGAAGAGTGAACAAGAAGTGAGAGAATACATCAGAACGGAGGAGAGAAAGAAAGAAAAAAATTGGAGAATGTTTTTTCTCTAGGGTACCACGGAGAAGCAAACTGCATTTCAGAAAGCATCCTCAAGACATGTAAAATTTATACACACATATTCCATATCAAGTCTGAACTTGGGTTTTAAGGAATCTCAAAGTCAAGGCCTTGAAAAGGGAAAAAGGAACCCCCTTTTTGGTTGGAGAGTCTGGTTTAAAAGCTTGAGGTAGAACAGAGAGGCAGATATAAGTCAGCAGTATTCCTCAAGACATTTCAAAAAATCTGTTGCAATCATTATACCCTGAGGAGCAGTGTGTTGAAACAATTTACCTAAAGTCACAAAAATCAGCCATGAAACCAGGAATCAAACCCAGGGTTACCATTTTATCCCATAGTAGGAGATGATCAGCGGAATGTGCCCTGAAGTCTTCATGACCAAGCGTAGGTTTTTCATGCCAAAACTTTCTTTGTTCTAATACATGAAACAGTTTGTTTTTTATCTCCTTGAAACATTTAAAAAAATATCATTAATGGTGAACACATTTGGCATCAAATGGATCAAAATAAAAAGGCAACAGGTGTAGAAAGATTACCAAGAAGTAATGGAGTCTACCAGGGTGGCTGAGAAAGGAAAGGTAATGAACTTGACAAAGACACTTTAGCTTCCTAAGTAGACATAGCTGACACATTCCTGTAGCCATTTCGGGAAGGGCTCAGGTGCCTACACAGAGCGGGGCCGATTCTACCCAGTATGGAGGGACAGCGTCCAGGCCAGGATTTGGACTTCCTCAGCTTTATTTTCCAAAGGGACATGGTATGCACGATGCTGATGACACAACAAATACTTCTGGAACAGAAGCAAACGTTAACTTTGGTCAAACAGTGAAGCCCCCATTAATATCTCTCAAGCCCTTTGTGATGCCATGCTGTGTGACTGCACCAGGAAAACAACGTTGATTTTTTGCTTTTATTTCTCAAAAACTTAGTGACTTTCAGAACCTTACTAGCAAGTCTCTCCTCCTGGCAATAGTTGAATTTGAATGCTTTGCTGGCAAAATGGTGCTTCTTGTTCTGACACCTCTTTAAAGATGTCCACAAGCTGCCACAGCAACCTAAAATATTTTGTGGGGGTGGGGGATAGAAAAAGAAACTGTGTTCATCCGGGCATGCAAACTGATGCCACCATTATCTTCAATAAGTGGCCTCCAAAACCCAGCTGAACTGGAAGAGAGAGTAAAAGATTTAACATGCCAGGTGTGGAAGTGGAAAATATCACACCCACCCACATTCTATTGGCCAGAACTTTGTCTCATGGCCTCACCTTCCTACAAGGAGTCTGGGAAACTATGTCCAAGCACTGTGCCCAGGAAGAAGAGAGCATGGGCATTGGTGAACACTATATTCTCTGTCCTGTGCTCTGAATTAAAGACGAACCATTTATCTTAAGTTTATTGTTGCACAGCTATTATTGGAGGCTTATAAGAGAGAATCTTCAGTAGTCAGGGTTATTCTCCTATGCATGTGTCCTGGTATTCCCCCTGGACTTTTAGATAGGAAGCAGCCTATTGTATGTGTGTTGTTTTGGATGGCACTGCTGTCTTGAAGTGTTTATGGACATATGTGGGAACATAATGAGTCAACAGCCCATATTGTTACAGAAAATTGAACAGTTGAAGCAACTGGAAAAAAGTGTCTTCTGGGGCTCTTGCCATGAGGAGAGTCTATTGATTCCATTAAGATGGGAGAAAATGGAATCTGTGCAATCAGCTTTTGAAGTTGCTGCAACTGGAAACTCTGGAGCCTTTGGGAAGAAAAAAAAAAAAGATTAAAAAAAACCCCATAAGTCATAGCTCTACCTGCAGTCAGTCCTGATGGCATGGGTGATTTCACAGAAAGGATTATAATTAGAGAAAGAGAAATAGGATGGGGCAAGCAAGAGGGATGTTGGTTTATTTCTAGCAAAAATGCCCTTCAAGGTTTTCCTTATGGGAGTTGGCAGTACTGTGGGGATTTATAAATATTTTAATGCAAAAGCAAAGCCACCCTGTGAAGATGTAAGTGAGAAAGGGTTGGGGAGTTGCCCAGCCTTAAGACTTCTCTCTGCCTTTTTCTTTGTGAAGAGGGAGCAAGCATCAGACTGCAGCAAAGGACCAGGCTATACCTTCTCGAAGTTCTCTGTCTCCTTGGTTTGTGTTTTCATTATAGGGCTTATGAAAAAGATAGGGTCAGGACAGACCTACTCAATATTTTTGTAACAAGAACACTAACAAAAACAATAACTGTCCTTGAAAAAATTGAGTATGATCAAATACAGAGTATGATTAAAAAGACAAGTAAGAGTCATGTTAGAGAAATAGTGGGTTGGGAACAGTGTGTGTGTGCGTGTTTGTGTGTGTGTGTGTGTGTGTGTGTGTGACTTTTTTCCTTAATTTTAGAGTAGTGAGTATAAGAAAGATGTGGGTTGGGAACAGTGTGTGTGTGCGTGTTTGTGTGTGTGTGTGTGTGTGTGACTTTTTTCCTTAATTTTAGAGTAGTGAGTATAAGAAAGAAGCCCTATTTTGTGACTATTCTTCACACCAAGAGATGTAATGGCATTTCCTCTAGAGACTTTCAGAAGAAATGGTTAAAGAGGTTTATTTAATATGTGAGGGTTTCCTTATGATATCATGGTAAAAATAAAAGGCATAATTTGGTCTTGCATATATTTAACGAACTCAAAAAAGTACACAAAGTCTAGAAGAGTCCTGAAGGGAAGTCTGCCAAAATGTTAGCTATTGTTGCCTTTGAGTTAAGAGCTGCTTTAAAATTTTTTTCTAATTTTTAAAATCAGAAAAAGATAAAGAAATTGAGGAAAAATGTTAATATTTGAAGATGAACAAAAGTCATGTATGTTTTGAAAACTTAGCAAAGCAAAAAAGAAATCAGTTTTAGTTTCCTTCACCCAGAGACTGCCATCTCCAACATTTGGTATTTGCTTACTAGCTTTAAAACATTTAATACATTTTTTAGATTAAAATCACATGTGTGCAGTGTAAAGGATCTAAATAAACATTTCTCTAAAGAAGAAATGCAAATGGACAATAATCACATGAAAAGATATTCAACATTATTAGCAATCCTGGAAATGCAAATAAAAACCACTATAAGACACCACTTCACACTTAACTGGGATGGTTAGAATCAGGAAAACTGATAATAACAAGTGTTGATAAGGAAGTGAAGAAATTGGAACCCTCATCTGCTACTGGTGGGTATACGAGGGTACTTCAAAAAACTTCATGGAAAAACAGAATTGAAAGATAATACAAATCTTGCCATGAACTTTTAAAAGTATCCTTGTATAAAAAGGTGCAACCACTTTAGAAAACAGCCTGACAGTTCCTCAAAATTTAAAAGTAGAGTTACCATATGATCCAGCAATTTCACTCCTAGATATATACCCAAGAGAAATGAAAATATACATCCATATGAAAATTTCTACACAAATGGTTATGGCAGCATTATTCACTATAGCTGACAAGTGAAAACCCAAATGTCCATCAACTGACGAATAAACAAAATGTAGTACATCATGCAATGGACTATTATTCATCAATAAAAAGAAATGAAGTTCTGATACATGCTGCAACATGGATGAATCTTGAAAACATGCCAAGTGAAATAAGCCAGACACAAAAGGCCACATATTGTTTGATTCCATTTATATGAAATGTCCAGAACACGCAAATCTATAGAGACAGAAAGTGGATTAATGGTTGTCTAGGGCTGAGGAGAGGGAGTCTTGGTAGGAAAAATGAGAAGATGCTACTAATGGGTATGGGATTTGCGGGGGAATGATGAAAGTGTTCTAAAGTTAATAGCAGTGATGGATGCACAACTCTGTGAATATACTGAAAACCACTGAATATACTGAAACCACTTTAAATGGGTGAATTGAATGGTATGTAAATTATAGCTCAATATAGCAGTTTTTCTAAAAAAGGAAAACATCTGCATGTATCAAAAAATGTCAAACGATATATACAAGAGTCCAAAGTTAAAAGTAAGATTTTCCTTTCCAACTACCCTCCAAACTCTAGTTCTAGTCTCCAAAGTGGACCACTTTAGAAGTTCCTGTCTTTTGGTTCTTCCAGTAGTTCTCATTTTAACATTAAATAATCTAGTTATCCTTCTCTTAATTGAGCTATCATTTTTAAAAAGTATCTTAGAGGCTGGCTGATTGGTTCAGTTGGTTAAAGCATAGCCTTGTAACACCAAGGTCAAGGGTTTGAAACCCCGAACTGGCCAGCCACCTAAATCAATAAATGAATAAAAAGTATGTTTGACATTCTACTCTGAAAGAAGAAAATTAAGTTTTATTATTTCCCACATCCTCTCCCTCTTTCTGCTTCCCAATTTTTGTGAGTTTCTTATTTTTGTCATAATTTTCACTTTCATAACTTAAAACAATATGCTCAAGTCTCTATTTTTTGATTTATCAATTTTAGACAACATCTATGACCTAGAAGAAGGTAGACTTTAGATGTTTCATGGCTATACACTACATGGCAGAAGTCCAATTAAATAAAATACTGAGTCCTTTCTACAGAAGACTGCTGCCTACTCTGTTTATTTATAACATTAAAAACTTAATTTTTATCAAAGATAGTTCAAAATTTGGCTACGTGATGATAGTCATCTGAGAATTGACTGTAGTGGATAAAAGCACTGACTGTCCTGCTGGGGTGCCAAGAATAAAAAGGCCAAATTCTAGCTTCACCTAAATTCTTCATATTATTTACTCAATAGGTGTTATTTAATATATTTTTAGAAGAGCCCCCTTCTACTGATGGGAAACTGTCAAATATGCACTGGAAAGTTAGACAGCCCCTGGGGCTTCCTTTCCATCTGGAGAGTCTGTGATTCCGGAACTCTGAGTTTATAAAGAGGAAGCTCTGCTGTGTCTTGTTAGTCCTGTACCTCGAGTCTGGTAGCCATGGTGATGATCTTGGACCAGGTGGTGAACAGACAGACGATGGTAGAGTCTAGTTCAGGACTGGGGCAAGCTGTGGGACAGAGGACATGAAGAAGAGTGGGAAGGGACTGTGGCTTTAACACATGCCCCAGGTAGTCCAGTGACAGATAATCACTTGAAACAGATGCTTAACCTCAGCAGCAATAAAGGAAAAATGCAAGTGAAACAGCTCTAAGATACTTCTTCAAGGGGAAGGGAGAAGACACTGGTAGACACTGGCTGCCTATGTACTGTGCACCATTCCCTTTGTGCCAGTTGCTTTGCCTACACTATGTAATTCACTCCTCAACCCTGGAAAATAACCTCATTATCCACAGTCACGATGAAGCAACTGATTCAGAGAGGCTAAGGTCCCAAAGCTAACAGAGCTGAGATTCTCCCTGGCTCCAAATGCTTAAATTACCAAAAGCAAAGTAATAATTCCAAACCCAATGTTGACAGGGCTTTGGGGAAACATACACTAGATGCAGAGAGGCTAAGGTCCCAAAGCTAACAGAGCTGAGATTCTCCCTGGCTCCAAATGCCTAAAGCAAAGTAATAATTCCAAACCCAATGTTGACAGGGCTTTGGGGAAACATACACTAGAT
>NW_007736496.1:45555-48446 GCF_000696425.1 Galeopterus variegatus
TCTCTTGCATGTTCCTGAAGATTTTTCCTGCGGGACAAACTGCTGTGATATTGATAGTACTCCCTGAGATCAGAGGGAAATCAGTGATGTCTTTGCCCTGTCCCTGAATTGATCTGTGTATAGACATATCCATAAATATTGTTCAAGAAGAACTTGTGTTGAAAGTCCATGTCTGTGGAAAGGACTGAGTCATGTCATCTTAATAAACCTACAACCTAAGACCAAGGTACTCCCAGTCATCTCAGCATTGACCTTGCACGTCCCCACACTAAGCCCTTCCTCCTGTCTGAAATGCTCCTGCTAGTCACATCCTACGTGTCTTTTAAGACCCTCCTTAACTCCTCCTCCTTCTGAGGAATCTACACAGGAGGCCATCATCGCCTCTTGGAATTTCAAGATCACTTAGAATCCACTCACTTGTTGTGCCAACATTTCACAGGTCTTTTATTTCTCAATGAAACTGCAAACTCCATGTGGCCGGAGGCCCTGGTTTTTGGTAAACTGTCTGCTTTACATCAGCGCTTACCACAGTGCTTTGAAATACAGCACAAAGTGTTCAACCAATATTTGTAAAGTTATCACCTATTTCTTCCAAAAGAGGTCTCTTTTCCCATGGTTCCTCTAGTTTAGTTTAGTTAGTGTTTCAAGTGCAGTACTGCAGATAGAGTTGGGATCAGATGTTTCCTCTCGAGCCTTTTTTTTTGACTTCGGCAAGTTTCTCAACTTCTTGGATCCCATTTCCTCGTTCATTAAGTAGGGATATAAAACATCTCCGAAGAGTATAGTAAGGATTAAAACTACTCGTTCTTCAGCTCACAGCTTAAATGTTGCTTTGTTCAGGATCCCTTCCTGACACCCCTCCTCACCTCCACATCCATATGAGGGGCATCTCTCTCTGCTTCCAAACCCTCTCTACCAGTGAAACATTGTGCAATTATACTGTTCTGTAATACGTGCTGTCTGATAAGTAGCCACTAGCCATAAATGGCTGGTGAGCACTTGAAAAGTGGCTGTGACTAAAGCACTGAACTTTAAATTTTATTTAACTAATTTAAATTTAAGTAGTCACATGTGACTAGTGACTACCAGGTTGGAGCACACAGCTCTAAATGATCCCCATGATAGCACTTAGCATACTGTTGTTTATTTCTTACAAAGACTGAGCTCCATGATGAAATTCACCTGGACTGTGATAATCACTACTGTATCCATAGCACCTGGTGAGCAGTAAGCTCTCAGCATGCCAGCTATTGTCCTCAACATCACCTGTTCATCTTTGTGTCCCATGGTTTAGTACAGCACACACTGTAGATGCTCAATAACTGTTTACTAATTGAGTTAATTGATTTCTAGGCTTACGAACCAACCAATCATCTGTTCCTGGGGAATATGCAACCAAAGAGAGTTGTGTAAATGTTTTTATAATACATTTCTTTGCAGCATAGTGGTTAGAAGAACCTGCCTGGATTCAAACCCTGGCTCCTCCACTTTCTAACTACATGACCTATAGTATGTAATCTTCTTGTGCCTCAGTTTATTACTCTATAAAATGGGGACATTGATGGCCCTGCCTTATTGAGTTGTAATGACTATACGTGTTGAGGCTTATGACTACCATTTAACAGTAAATACAGAGAACAGAGGACCATGTTAAATTACACCAGGAGGATTTAATCAGCAAAATCCAGAGAGTGGGAAACTCCAGGTAGGAAACCAAGGCAGCTATCCTGTGGTCATTAGGGAACAAACCTAAGTGTCAAGACGCTACGCTGAGACTAGTCATCTGGCTGCAAGGGAAAGAGAAAATATCTGGCATCATTAGCCTTTATAGTAGCGGGCCGGCTCTCTAATGATGAAAACATGCTGGCAATCAAAAATGTGGGCCCTAAATTTGTTGGGAAAAGCTCCTTTGAAATAGCCTTCAATTTTGCATGGACTTAAGGGTGGGCAGAGTTTTAGCAAAGAGGGCCCCCAAGCTTTAAATCCTGTCCATGGGAGGTTGGCATGTCAGGCACAAGAGATGTGTCAGTTAATGATCTCAACTGTTCCATAAGTAGCAGCTGCAACAGAAGCCCAGCCCTTTATACACATAGAAAAGAGTGTCAACGTAGGCATTGAGATGGGGAGAGAATGAAACAGCTGGGAAAAAATTGCCTGTTTCTGCTACTCTTGTGAGTTCTCTGGAGGCCCCAACGGTGATAATCCTGGGACATCTTCCATCTTCTCAGGATGTCATTCTTAGGCATCTCAGCTTGTTCTCCACCCCAGCCCCAACGTGGGTGTTCTGAATTGTGGCTGATGTATTTTTAAATTTTGTTTTAGAAGAATTTTTAAACTCCTTTTGATTTTATAAAATTAATCAAAATAAACAGGGCATACACAGAAATACAAAAAATAGTATCACTTCAACAAAATCCAGCTCTCCCTGCTTCTGTTCATCCATTCTGTTATTACCCTCATCTCATCCAAGGAACCATCACCTTTTGCTTGGATGACCACAGGAACCTTTTAACTAGTCTCCCTGCTTTGGCTCTTGCCTCCTTAAACTCCTTAAAAATTCCATTTGCCATGTACTATTTAGCATGATCTTTGAAACAATGGATGTCAGATCTTGTCAATCTGCTGCTTAAAATCTTCCAAAGACTTTCCACTGTCTTAGAATAAAAGCTAAACTCTTTACTGTGGCCTTGAAGGCCCTACATGGTCTGATCATGAAACATACATCTTCAGTTTCATTGAAGATCACTTTGCCTACTGTTCCCTAAAGTTCCAGCCTGTGAAGCTACGCAACTATGCCTGTTGTTGACTAAGGCAAATCATAACTAAAGCCAAATGTTCCATTACTTTAGTCGTACTAAGTTTCCATTTGTATTGGCAGGGCTAGGGCTCAG
>NW_007736496.1:48894-55417 GCF_000696425.1 Galeopterus variegatus
TGTCAATCTGCTGCTTAAAATCTTCCAAAGACTTTCCACTGTCTTAGAATAAAAGCTAAACTCTTTACTGTGGCCTTGAAGGCCCTACATGGTCTGATCATGAAACATACATCTTCAGTTTCATTGAAGATCACTTTGCCTACTGTTCCCTCAAGTTCCAGCCTGTGAAGCTACGCAACTATGCCTGTTGTTGACTAAGGCAAATCATAACTAAAGCCAAAATGTTCCATTACTTTAGTCGTACTAAGTTTCCATTTGTATTGGCAGGGCTAGGGCTCAGACCTTTCAAACCCGTTGTACAGACTGGGTCACCAGACCCCTCACATGGTAATGGAGGCTAAATTTTACCAGGCTGGGTCACCAGATCTCACACGCAGGTCCATGCTAGGTAATTGGGAAAAATCCTGGGAGCTGTTGGCAGATGACATGAGCTCAGACCTCAGCAATGGTGGCAGCAGCTTACAGGTCTAGTGGCAGTGGGGACAGATTTCTTGGAGGGTCCTGGGGGCACTGGCAGCAACAACCTCTAGCAGAAGTAGCAGTCCCCCGAGGCCCCCCCTGGGAGAATCCCGGGGGTGGGGGGCACCATGGATCAGAGCCACTCGTCCTTTATACTTAAGTCATAACCCAGGACACTTGGGTGCACATGCTCATTACATTAGACAATAACGAAGGAACACCTGGGCACACGTGCATATTTACATCAAGCACTCAGCAAGATTCTGAACATCTAAGGGGCCCTGATCATTTTCCTATATTTTCTCTACACAGCCATACTTGTCATTTTCTTTCTGTTTCATGAACATGCCAAACTGTTTTATGCTCAGGACATTTAAACTGGCTGTTCCCTCTGCTGTAAAGGTTCTTAACCTGGATCTTCCATGGCTGCCTTCTTCCCTTTATGTAAACCTTGGATCCTATGACGTATACTCCAAGAGCCTTTCCTGACCACTGTCTTGAAAGATTTATAGTAATAACCTTCCCTCTAATACACACACTCATATACCCACACACACACCAATTTTACTCAGTTAATACATATGAAGTGAAGGGCTTAGAACAGCACATTGTAAGTCTTCAGTATTGTTAGGTATTTTTTCCATTATGTCATTTATTATCTAAATTTATCTTGTATATTTATGTATTTACTTTTCAATGGTTGGTCTAGCCCTCTTCCTTCTTAACTCCATAAGGGCAGGGACCTTGACTGTTTTGTACATTTATATATCTCTAGCACCTAGCGTAAAGGCTGGCACTAGGTAGGTGCTTAATAACCATTGTTGAAGGGATGAATTAATTATATATGAAAAAAAAAAATACAACACAGAAAAATAAAAGACCAGAAGATAACCACCGATAACTCTGAGTAGTGGGCTTCCTAGAAGATTTTTTTTTCTTTTTTCTAGCTTTTCATATATTACAAATCTTTACAAAGATCATGTATTCTTCTTAACCATAAAAAGAGTTTAATTTTTGCACAAAGACATGTTAACATACCATACAAAATGTCAATTGGTTAGTTTCTGCAGGTATGCTACAGATGGCAACTTCCAGATCTGTATATACCCACTTAAACCATAAGTCATCTGACATTCTTCAGGAAGAACTCTCAGCGTTGTGTCTGTCCCTTGGCGTGAGAACACAAATGCAGGCCCTAGTGAAAGCCCCTGGGAGGTCTGACAAGTCTTATTCCATGAAGGGCCACACGCCACATGACCAGCCACCCTCCTCTTTATCTCTAGCTCCTTAAGTCAGGAGTTCCATTTGGCTCCAGACCTTGACACTGTGGAGGTCAGCCAAGGTCAGAGCCCGAGTAAGAATGACTCACACCCTGCTCCGTGTTCTCTGCTGGGCACAGCCTGGAGCATGATGAGCGCTGTGATTTTCCAGGCTCACCTCCCAGGAGGTGAGGCTCATTCCCTAAAACACTGGTCCATGAAAGAAAGCCCAAAGCAGCCACCAAAGGGGTGTTTAGCATTTAGAAAAAAAGGAGTTTCTACTGCCTGGTTCTTTCCAGTGTGATTCTGTTTCAAAGTTGACTGCCTAGTGTAAACACTCTTTTTTAGGCTGTGCAAAGAAGGACAATCATTCTGATTTTAAAAAAATAATAATTGTGAAAGATTGCAAACATGCATACAAGTATAAACAACAATACAATGAATAATTGCAATACCAGGGCCAGGCTTTATAAGATTTTTACATGCCTCACTTGCTTTGGAGTCTCTTGCCTTTTTTAAAACAAATAAACAAACAAAATATTTTACATACTGTATACCCACTCCCAATTCCATTCTTTTCCTTCCTCCTCAGTGGCAGTCAGTAACATAAAGTACCTGTTTATCATTTTTCTACATGGTTTTGTACACCCATGTATCCATAAACTTTATGTTAAGTTGTTTTGCCTATTTTAAGCCTTTACATAAATGTTACCATACCTTATGTATCATTTTGCAACTTGTTATTCAGCATTATATTTATGAGATTTATCTTTGTGGGTAAATGTGATGGTTGGTCAGTTTTACGTATCATCTTGGCTAGGCTACAGTCCCTAGTTATTCAATTAAACACATAAATGTTACCATACCTTATGTATCATTTTGCAACTTGTTATTCAGCATTATATTTATGAGATTTATCTTTGTGGGTAAATGTGGTGGTTGGTCAGTTTTACGTATCATCTTGGCTAGGCTACAGTCCCTAGTTATTCAATTAAACACTAATCTAGGAGTTGCTGTAAAGGTTTGTAGATGTGATTAAAGTCCATAACCAGCTGATTTAAGTAAAGGAGATTTTCCTAGATAATCTGGGTGCACCTGATTCAATCAGTTGACAGTCATTAGAAAGGCAGTCAAAAGGCAGAGCCAAGGCTTCCCTATAGAAGAGATTCTGCCTGTGAAGAGCAGCTTCAGCTTGTGCCTGACTGTTCCAGCCTGCTGCTCCTGACAGCCTGCCCTATGGACTTCAAACAGGCCCAGCCAGCCCCTACAATTGTGTAAGCCAATTCCTTGCAATAAACATCTTAATATATATCTCCTGCTGGTTCTGTTTCTCTGGTTGAACCCTGACTGATACAATGTAAGTGCCTCTGATTAATTTTTTTGCATTGCTGTATGGCTGGGCTCAGCAAACTTTTCTTGTAAAGGGCCAGACAGTAAATATTCCAGGCTTGTGGGCCATGTGGTTTCTGTTGCAACTATTCAGCAATGTCATTGTAGCGTGAAAGCAGTTATAGTCAATGTCAATGAATGAGTGTGGCTGGGTTTCAATCAATGTTTGTTTATACAAATAGGAATTGGGCTGAATTTGACCTATGGGCTGTAGTTTGCTAACCCCTGCTATATAGTGTGCTGTTGTATGAATAAATCAAAATTTATGTGTTCTCTTGTTGATGGGCATTTTTTCTGCATTTGTTCCTCATTACCACACATGTTGTACCTACCATTATTATATTCATTCCTGTGCACATGTGCAAGAGATTTTCCTCAACCTATCTAGAAGTGGAATTGCTGTGTCATGGGGTAAGTGATTCTTCAACCTAACTAGATAATGCCAAACTTCATGCTAAAAAAATTGTTCCAATTTACACTCCTATCAGTAGTTGTTGGGAAAATAGAATAGTTTGGTCAGGGCCCTCACCTCGGGTCCAGTTGGGTGTGGTTCAGCATCCTTTGTAAGCAAATTTTGTGTGTGTGTGTGTAGTTCACATGCGTGCCAATGTATCTTTTTAGTTTTGTTACTATTCTTGTGTTCTTTACAGAGAGAGAGAGTTTGGTGAAGCAGGTGGGCAGGCGTTGGCCTTGGGCATCCACCTGGCACAACCATGCTTTCCAACCTGCAGCTTCCAAGGACCTTTTGGCTGGTTACCTAGCTCATAGACCTGCATGAAGGAGTCTGGTGACTCAGCCTAGCATGTGTGGGGTCTGGGGACCCAGCTTGGCAGGTGAAAGGTTTGTGACCCAGTCTGTGAATGGGCTTGAGAGGTCTGGGAGCTCCAGACCCAGCCCTAGCTTTACAATTGGCCCAGTCAGTGCAGAATTACCAGCAGGTAAAAGAGCCTGACAACTGACGTGGTCATGGTCCAGTAGTTTTGCAACTGGCATCATGAACAGGAATAAGAGCGCTACAATTGGTGATGTCGACAGGATTCCAGACATTAGCCGCTGCAGTAGCCGGACAGTAGTGCATGAGAGTTCCAGTTTCTTCACATCTTCCATAGTACTTGGAGTTGTCAGACTTATATTTGCAATCTGATAGACGCAAAATTGTATCTCATTGTAGTTTTAATTTACATTTACCTAATAAATAATGATGAGAAGAATCTTTTCATGTGTTTATTTTCCACTCATATATTCTCTTCGATAAAGTGTTCATCTCTTGGTCATTTTAAAAATTGGGTTCTCTTATTACAGAGTTTTGTGAGCTCTTTGTCTATTATGGATAAGTCCTTTGTTGGATATATGATTTGCAAATATTTACTCCCAGTTAGTAACTTGTTTTTTTCATTTTCTGAAGTGTCTTTTACAGAGCAGAAGTTCTTAATTTTGATGAAGCCAAATTTATCAATTTGTTTTTTTATGGATTGCATTTCTGGGGACATATCCAAGAAATCTTTGCATAACCCAAGGTCACAAAGATTTTTATTCCTATGTTATCTTCCAGGAGTTTTATAGTTTTAGGTCTCACATTTAGCTATGATGCATTTTTAGTTAATTTTTGGATATAATTTAGGGTATAGGTCAAAGTTCTTTTTTTTCTTTGCATATGGATGTCCAACTATTCCAGCACTATTTGTTGAAAAACTTTTTCTGTTGCCTTTGCATCTTTGTCAAAAATCAATTGACCATATATGTGTGGGTCAATTTCTGAGCTCTCAGTTCTGTTTCAGTGACCTATATGTCTAGCCTTTTGCCAATACCACACTGTTTTGATTACTGTAACTTTATAGTAATTCCTAAAATGAGTGTAGTGGATCAAATTATGCTCTCCCTAAACTCACTGAGGCTTGAGTTGTCTCCCAAGTTTTATGTATTAGAAACTTAGCCCCCACTGTGACTGTTTAAGAGGGTGGGAAATCCTTTTATGGTAGCTGAAAGGTAGAACTTTGAAGAGGTGATTGGATTGTAGGACCATGCAGTAGTGAATGAATTAAAAGTGGTGGTCATGGGTGTAGTTCTGAGGGCTTTAAAAGAAGAGGAGGATCTGTCTGTATCTCTCTCTGCTTTCTCTGCTTCCACCATCTTGCAATGTGAGACCTCTGGTTTACTGTTGCTACCACCAGATGGACTTTGGACTTCCCAGCCTCAGAAACTGTAAGCAATAAATTTCATTTCCTTTATAAATCACCCAGTATCAGGTATTCTGTTATAGCAACACAAAATGGACTAATACAACAAGTCCTCAAATTTGTTCTTTTTTTGAAACTGCCTACTCTTAGACTTTCCATATCGATGTTAGAATCAGCTTGTTGGATTTCTACAGAAACCATGCTGAGATTTTGATTGGGATTGTGTTAAATCTGTAGATCAATTTGGGGAGAACTGACATTTTAAAAATGAACATAATGTCTTTCCATATGTCTAGTTTCCTGTTTCTTTCAGTGTTTTCCAGTTTCCAGCATACAGAGCCTGTAAATATTTTGTTGGATTTTATATCTAACTATTCTTTTTTGAGTGCTATTATAAATGGTACTGTAGGGGCGGCCCAGTGGCGCACTGGAGAGTGCGCCGCTTGGGAGCGCGGCAGCACTCCCACCGAGGGTTCGGATCCCATGTGGAGACCGGTTCCCGCTCACTGGTTGAGCATGGTGCAGGCGCAACACCGAGGGTTGCGATCCCGTTACCAGTCAGTAAAAAAAGATAAAAAGCAAAGCTCAGAAATATGGAAAAATTTTCCCAAGGTCACACAACTAGAACATGGCTATTAACTATGTGTCAAATGCTTTATATGTATTAACTTGTCATAAATTGGTAAGGATTTGAACCTCAAAAATCAGACTCCAATGTTCATACTACATTAAGCTTCATGTACATATTCAGTGAGATTTATTTTAATTTCCTAAGTTTAATATTAAATATTTGGATTCAAACTGATAGGCAAAATAGTTATATTTATAAGATACAAATTCCCAAGCCCTTCTCATATAAAGACTTAGGGTAGTATTCACAATATTTGCTGGATTTCACAACCTGAAATACATACCTCATCCTTATCTGTAAAGTTTCCCTCTTAGCCTGTCTTAAATGTTTAAACTAAAACCTCAACTGTGACAACATCTCATTTGATCTTATGTTTATAAATAAAACATAATACAATTCAAACCAAAACATTCAAGGAAGAAAAATATACATCCATCAGCCAATTCAGAGTAGATATCTGTGAACTGGTATGATGGTTTAAAAAATCAGACTTTTATTCCAGGTAAAGTAAGACAAGCAATAACTATTTTAATGAGTGTCAACTTCTAAATCTAAAATTGAAGATAATAAGACAAAGCCCTGCTTTGATAACCTTGAACGTTTTGGAG
>NW_007736496.1:56054-63712 GCF_000696425.1 Galeopterus variegatus
AGCCAGTGAGCGGCCGGTCTGTATGTGGGATCCGAACCCTCGGCGGGAGCGCCGCCACACTCCCAAGCGGCACACTGTAGCAGTGCACCACCAGGCCGGCCCCAGACTGGGTAATTTTTAAACAGAAATTAATTTCTCACAGTTCTGGAGGCTGGGAAGTCCAACATCAGGGTGCAGATTTGGTGTCTGATGAGGGCTCTCTGATTCAAAGATGGTGCCTTGTTGCTGCGTTCTCATGTGGTAGAAAGGGGCAGAGGCTCCCTCAAGCCCCTTTTAAAAGTGCACTAAACTCATTCATGAGGGTGGAGCCCTCATGACTTGATCACCTCCTGAGGGCCTCACCTCTTAATACCACCACAAAGAGGATCAGGTTTCAACATGAATTTTAGAGGGACACAAGCATACAGATTATAGCACATTCATTTGACAAATATTGAGTGCCTGCTATATTCCAGGTTCTACATTATTATACTAATCTTTAATCAACTTTATTCATTGTAAAACTCTTCAGGAAGCAGTATTCATCTCAATTACACAGATACTTATAAAGTATCTGTCCACTAATTCACTTATTCAATAAATTTATCGAGCACTTGTTATGTGCCAGCTGCTAGTTTAGTTATTGGAGATATATATAAATAGCAGAGTAGGGAAAAAATCCAGGATTCCTGCTCTTGTGGAGCCCATATTTCAGTGGGGTAGAGGGACAACAAATAAACAGGTAAAGTAATAAGCTAATTTCAGATAGCAAAAGTGCTTTGGAGAAAATAAATCAAGGTAATAGGACAGAGGGGACAGGTGGGAATACAGAGAAAAGGGTGGCATCAAATAAAGTGATTGAGTTGACCTCTCTTAAGAGGCGACATTTAAGCCAAGATCTGAGGGAAATGAGCAAACTGAGACAAGGGCATTCCAGGAGGAGTTGACAGCAAGCGCAGAGGCCCTGAGTAAGGGGGGACTTGGTGTGACTGAAAAACAGGAAGGGGCCAGAGGGTCCGAGTGCACTGAGCGAGGGCTGGTGGTACAAGAAGAGGCTGGAGAGGCAGATGAGGGCTGGAGGTAGGGAGGGCCATGATTAAGGGCTGGGTCTTGATTTTCAACCCTTGGGAAATGGCAGGGCACGTGCTGAGCATCTCTGATATGACAATGAATAAGACAGAGCTTTTGCCCTCAGGAGCTATATATACATAAAGCACCATCTTACTTTTAGATTGTGGTTAGAGATCCCTTCTCTGGGCTCTCATTGTACCGACAATAAATAAGACAGAGCTTTTGCCCTCAGGAGCTATATATATATATATAAAGCACCATCTTACTTTTAGATTGTGGTTAGAGATCCCTTCTCTGGGCTCTCATTGTACCCTCCTCTTTTCCCCATTCTAGCACCTGTAGAGCCTGTACTTACTTGTGTCTCTGTCCCACCCATCTCTAAGTTTCATGAAGGCAGCAGCTGAGTGTTATTCCTCATTGTCTTAGTCCTTTTCTGTTGCTGTAACAGAATACCACAGACTGGGTAATTCACAAGAAACAGACATCTATCTGGCTCACAGTTCTGGAGGCTGGGAAGTGTAAGATCAAGGCCCCAGCAGATTGTGTCTGAAGGTTGCTCTTTTATAAAGGCACTAATCCCGTTCATGAGGTAGAGCCCTCATGACCTAATCACCTCCGAGAGGTCCCATCTCTTAATACTATCACCTTGGAGATTAAGTTCCAACACATAAGTTAGGGGGAGACACCAACACTCAGACCACAGCAGGGATTTTTTGAATGAAGCACTGCTGTGAGTGGTAGGACAGGACATCAGGATCCCAGGGGCCCTGCCTTTTCTAGGTTAGGATTCTTTTCCCTTTACTACCCTATCCTGTGCTGACTTCTGAGAACATACCACAGAATAATCAGGTCAAAATGATGGGGCTTGCTTTCCCAGTAATCCACTGGTATGTTTTCTAACCACTGAGGTAGTTCCAGGATATCATAATTTATTCACTTGTTTATATTGTGAAATATACATTCAGAAGAGTATAAAATTGCAGTCTAAGAAATGATAAAGACTCATGGACACATGCACACGATATTGTGGCTAAGGAGGAGAACAATACCAGCACTTTAGATGCCCCTGTGTATCCTTCCCTCACCACACCTTCTCCATCCACCTTGAAGTAAACATTTTCCTTACTTTTGGGTTAATCAGTCCCTTTCTGTTCTTTACAGATTTTCTGCTTATATATGTGTATCTAAACAAAATATGTGTTTTAAAACACTGAGTAGCAAGCACAAACCCAGCTGTGTAAGGAAAGGGTGATCTTACCTCTGTTAGATGAAGACTCTCAGGAAAAGATAAGCTGAACCAAGTACCCGAGATGAGTCTGCCTTCAGGCTCCCTGGGAGTGCATAGGAGCCTTTTCTGGGGAAGTCAGCAGGCAAGGACCTACGTGAGTCCTGGGGAATGAAGGAGGAGAGAATTGGTTAATACAGGCATGTAACTCACCCCTTCCCTATAGGGGGAGGCCTCAGCCAGACCTCCCTGTGATCCAGGCAATGGTATTTAGGAGCAGAAAGATATGGGAAGAGTCCACCTGTAAAATGTTTTCAACAGGAATTACCACTCTGTTTAGACAGGCCCTTGTAAATAAACATGGAATGTATGGATGAAGGAGCAGAGCTGGTTGGAGAATGGGGGGCAGGGAAGTGAGGTAAGCACTTTCTACCTGTATAATCAATGAAGTTAAAAACCAAAGGACTCCAAAACAGAGACAGCTTCCTTTGAGAGCGATTGCATACATAGTTCAAAACTCATCTGTTGATCTGGAATCAAAAGTGGCCTAACATAGGAGAAAGAGACTCTTTTTGGAAGCTGGTGATTTGGGGACCCTCCAGAAAGGGAATGTTCTATTTGTGCCCCATGCTTGCCTGTATCCTTTGAATCATTACCAAAGTTTGGTGCTGAGTAAGATCTAGGATTTGCATAGTCCCATTTGGCAAATGGATATTTTGTGTGAACTCAGAGCAGATTGCCATAGTCAGATAGTACTGTAGATTGGCCCAGACACCAGACATCTAACAGAAACATGTCAAAGGAGTGGCGTTCTCCAATCAGTGATTTTCAAGTTCACCCTGGATTCCTCTGGCTCTCAAAAATAGGGTAAACCACAATGAGATACCACCTCACACCTGTTAGCATGGCTACTATAAAAAAACCAGAAAATAACAAGTGTTGGTGAGGATGTGGAGAAATTAGAACTCTAGTACACTGTTGGCAGGAATGTAAAACGGTGCAGCTGCTGTGGAAAACTGTATGACGATTCTTCAAAAAATTAAAAATAGAATTACCACGTGGTCCAGCAATCCTACTTCTGGGTCTATACTCAAAAGAACTGAAAGCTGGGTTTTGAAGAGATATTTGTACACCCATGTTCATAGCAGCATTATTCACAATAGCCAAAAGGTGGAAGCAACCCGAGTGTCCACCAATGGATGAATGGAGAGACAATGTGGTATATACACAATGGAATATTATTCAGCTTTAAAAAGGAAGGAAATTCTGACACATACCACGTACCTCATGGATGAACCCTGCAGACACTATGCTAAGTGAAATAATACAGTCACAAAAAGATGAATACTGTATGATACTTCTTATATGTGGAACCTAGAATAAACAAATTCATAGAGACAGAAAGTGGAATAGTGGTTGCCAGGAGCTGGGGACAGAGAGGAATGGGAAGTTGTTATTTAACGTGTATAGAGTTTCAGTTTTACAAAATGAAAAGAGTTCTAGAGATTGGTTGCACATCAGTGTGAATGTGCTTAATATTGCTAAACTGTGCACTTAAACAGTTAATGTGGTAAATCTTAGGTGTATTTAACCAAAAGTTAAAAAAAACCCAAAAAACAAAGCAGATCACATTTGTGGGAGTGAGACGGGTATCTCTACTGATCCAGGGAGCAGGGCATGGGGGGGAAGACAGGTCAAAGACAGATAAGAATCTAGGCCAATTTCACCCAGACATGCTGCATTCAGTTAAAAAGAGGACCGTAGCAGCAAGCACCGTGATGACAGCTCTCCAAACATGCCACCTTGGTCTGTCTGGGCTGGTCATCTTCTACATTTGATGCAGAGCTGCCTCCCTGAGCTCTTTCTTTGCCACAGTCCTGGGTGTGGGGTGAACTTTCCCCTATTTGCTGTCTTGGAAATCCTGTTTTCTGTATCTCACGTCTGCCTTTTTTCTTGCTGTACTCTCTCTTCTGGTGGGGTATGCGCGGGAGATAAATTTCTTGAGACCGTGCATTCCAGAAAACATCCTTCTCCTACTCTCATACACAAATGAAAGTTGGGCTAAGTATAGAATTCTAGGGTGGAATTACTTTTCAGAATTTTGGAGGTGTGGCCCTTAAGATCTTATATCTCTCCGGTGTTTTTGGAAAGTTACAAGAATGTGCATTGGCATGAGTCTATTCTCTTATGTTGTGCTATGAGTCTTTGAATCTGGCAACCTATCACCTTCGGTCCTGGAAATTTTTATTGAATTAATTCATCAGTGATTTTTATTTCCTCTTTTTTCTCTCTCATTTGCAAAGCATTATTATTTAAGTGTTAAACTTCCTGGACTGCTCCTTTATTTTCTTATCTTTTCCTCTTTTTGTCAGTGTGTTCTACTGTCTGGGAGATTTTCTCAGCTTTATCTTCTAATTCCTCTTTTGAAATATTTTTACTTCTACTTCTATCATATATATAATTTCCAAAAGCTCTTTTTGTCCTCAAAATTTTTCTTGATTATAGTATCCTGTTCTGATTTCATGAATACAATATTTTCTATCTTTCTGTAGATATTTATGATAGTTTACTGTGGAGATGTTTGTTTTTTTTCTCCAGGTAGCCTCTGTTTCTTCTGAGATCTGTTTTTATTTGTTTGTTTTGATCATTGGAGGTTTTCTTCAGTTGTCTGGTAATCTTGGTTGTCTGCTCATGAAGAAGGGGGAACTAAAATGCTGATTATAATTTCTGAAGGCTCTGGCAGGCTTGTGAATGCTGAGTCTCCCTGTAGAGTGATCTGGGTAAGCATTTGCAGAGCCTTTGATACTAGTCTCTTTTAGCCATTCCTCCTGGACTGGCAGAATTCACCTGAGAAGAAGCTTACAATCTCCTGCCTGCAGGGTAAATGTCTGGTCACCAATGTTCTAGAAGACCAGCAGGAGAAAAGAGCTTGAGGTCTTTGTTAAGTATTCCGTACACTTATACTCATTTAATTTCTCTGTTGTCAGCATGGTTCCCATTCCCTTTTTTTTTTTTTTTTTAATTTGGTTTACTGGATGAGTTACAAACCCATCTCCACAAAGGGAGAGTCCATATAGAGAACCATATTTGTAGAGCTCCAGGGAAGCTTAGAGAAGAAAGAAGTCCCCTGCTGACTGCTGTCTGGTGGACCTTTTCCTGGATTCTTGTCTTTGGCTTCATTCATAAGCTTAATATCCAGTGTAAGGGGTCCCTTATTTGACTAAGCTTTACAGTTTTTATAAACTATAAGTGCATTTTTTATGTTCTTAAAGGTTCACACCCATTTGTCTATTGTGAGCAGTAAGATACGTCATCAACTTATTATTAACGCATTTCAGATTAACAAAGAGGGTGACTCAGAATCATATTTCCCCAAAATGAACCAGGGAACCCTTGTATTTCCCAGAAGCAATATTTTTCCCCTTGTAACTCTGGACTCTGGAACAGGCTTTATGAGAAAGGATCTGAAAAATAACCAAACCATTTAACTTTATGCAGAGTCACAAAACATGAAAATATCTTAGGTAATCAGAGGCCTCCAGTAGCACCTTTGGTAAACAGGGTGGGGAATGAGGCTGTAATGGATTTACTTCCTTGTTTTCATTCAAGCCTCAAATACCAGGCCTCAATCTACTGCCTCACAAATATCACCCATGCTTGAAAGATGACAAGGTAAAGAAAGAAGGGAAAAGGGTTCTAGGAAGGAGGGGATTGTCAAGCCATCTGGCTTATTTGGAGGAATGACAGAGAAGTTGGAGGGTCTGAAGGATGGGGGTTTGCGTGCTGAGGTGGAGGGTGGGCAGGGATTGGTGGAGATGAGACCACCCAGCCCAGCAGATGAATGACCAGCTGGCAAGAAGAGGGAGCAGGATGAAACCCCAACTGGGTGAGGGGGTGGATGAGAGCCAAAGGAATTAAGTAAGGAACCTGAGATGATAAAAATAGCAACCAAATTATCAATGCTAATTAGTATGTTAGATGCTTCAATACATTATCTCCAATCTTCATTCTAGCCTCCCAGAGAGGCATCATTGTTCCTGCACTACAGATGCAAGAGCAGAGAGTCCCAGAATCCCAGCATGGCAAAGTCTGTCTGCCTTCGAAGTCCAGCTACCTTCTATTACACCAGCCTGCCTCCCAAATCATGCCAAATTTATTCACTTAATCAGCCAGCCAACTAGTACCTACTGTTAAGCTATATGCTGAAAACACCACACCATTTGTCACTAAGTGGCAGAGAACCCTAACTATATTCTTTTGCAATTCATTTATTTTCTCAAAATCCTGCTTATAGGACTGTTAGAACCATTCCACTTCATCAGTGCTACTCTTGAATGTGAGCCTCTCTTTCTTTGGCCAATGGAGGCTCAGCCTTCCCGGCTTAAGCATCAGTTCACAAGTGAGATCCAGGAACATCTCCCTCAGGCCGATTGAATCTGCTACTCAAACCGGTCAAGAGCAGGAGTCAACATCTCCCCAGTATAAGATATGAAATGTTCTAGGGGTCTAAAGGAGTGCTTAGTGCTCTTAGCTGCTTTTAGTCATAACCCCCTATCACCAATGGAGGAAATGCCAAGAGTGAATCTTGCTACTTTTTTTTTTTTTTAACTTTTAGGAATAGTTTATTCCAATTTTTTTTATTATTATTTTTATTTTGTCAATATACAATGTAGTTGATTATTGTGTCCCATNTGCATTGGGGTACATGTGTGCATGCGCGTGTGTGTGTGCCTGAGTGTGTGTGCGCACGTGTTTGTGTGCATGTGAGTGTGTGCCAGCGTGTGTGTGCGCACGTGTTTGTGTGCATGTGAGTGTGTGCACGCACGTGTGTTTGTGTGCATGTGAGTGTGTGCCTGCGTGTGTGTGCGCACGTGTGTTTGTGTGCATGTGAGTGTGTGCATGCGTGTGTGTGTGCATGCATGTACATGCATATTGAACTAATAACAGTTCTCCGTTGCCAGTTGCTTCTACCACTGCTAGGCATTACATAAGGGTGGTGAAGGGATCCCTTTATAAACACAGCTTGGAAAAGGACTGTGGATGGCTGAGAGGTGCTGGCCGACTGTGAGTCATCCTCAGAGGTTTACAAGGATAAGTCAGAGCACAGTGAAACGTCTTTGAAAGCACACAGAAATGCATCTTGCTCTTGAGTCTGTTGGCTGGTGCATACGGAATGTTCCCAGCATTCAGGACTTGTACGGATCTGATACATAAAACAATTTTAATTGTCTGTTTTCAAAAGTAAGTAATGTTGGGAGAATCAAGGCTAGGAATAATATGCAAATAACTCCACTGAAAGATTTTATTGTTTTTTCCAAAAATTCATCATCCAAAGTTTTTCTTTTTTTTTTTTTTTTTTTTTTTTTTTTTTTTTTTTTTTTTT
>NW_007736497.1:0-584 GCF_000696425.1 Galeopterus variegatus
GAGGAGTGGGGCATTCTGACCTTTCTTAAGACGAATTAATCAAACTAACATTCCAGGAAAACAAATCTGTTGCACAGCACAAAGGCATTTTCAAACAATAGTGTACACATATGACTTCCTTTGATACATGCCCTCAAAAATAGACATCTAAACAATTTTTTGTAAGGCTTTTATTTTCTTCCTATGTTCTAATTGCATCTAGAATCTCCTTTGTGTTCAACATTATATAACGTATTACACCATGTCTATTTATTTTAAAACTTCATTTTCCTGTGGATATATTTATCACTAAATTGCTAATAGGCAACTTGGAGACATAAATTAAACTAAGCAGGGCATTCAATCTGGAGAGGTAAAATTAAAGCCAGGGAAAAAGTTCAAAATCTTAAGAGAAATGATTGTAAGAGAAGAAGTTCAAAAACTTAGCATGCATATGGTTCAGTTTATAGATTATAAATCTAGAGGAAAAAGAAAGGAGAAAGATGCAGACACAGACACACAAATATGTGCAAGAAAAATGGAAAAAGCTTTGTGAGAGCATAAGCATGTCTAGAAAACAAAGTCAACAATAGAAAATTTAACAC
>NW_007736497.1:2370-4106 GCF_000696425.1 Galeopterus variegatus
GTAGAAACACAGCACAGAAACACAGTAGGTATATTCTGTATTTATGGATTGTAAGTTAGAAGAGAAAGGATACAGGAGAAAGAAAAATTGTACACACACACAGAGGGAGAGAGAAAGAGAGAGAGAGAAGCATTATGCAAGTTTAAGAATATTTCAAAAAGAATCAATAATAGAAATGATCTGAACTGATTATACACAAAGGAAATCAGTATGACCCTTGCAACTTATGAGAAGTCACGAAAATAGAAGAACACATTATAATAAGTGGATGACCTGGATGTGACATTATATGATAATATCAATTTTCTAATGAATAAGAACTGGTATGAAAGCAAAACGCATATGTGAACTTTACATTATCTGAAATATATTCATTAACACTTTGGAATATATGTTTTTACAATGATGTGGATGCATATTCAATAAAATTGCTTTTATGCCAGCAAAAACAGCAGGCAGTCACTGTTTATATTTAAATGTGAATTTTAATTTAAATATTCCCTTTGACCCTTCAAGTGTTGGAATCAAGCAAGAGAAAGTGGAGACATAGAAACTCTTAACCTGACTGTCATATGTTGGCTTCAGTCTTTCTAATTCCAATAGATGTTTAAAGTTGACTGTTTCTCTTCAGTAAACCTTTGCAATCCTCATAGACTCTCCTCCTGGAACTTCTCGGTGCTACTCTGTTGATGAGCTATGCCTGCTTTTCCAGTTGGCTGATCTCCATTTCTCTGTTCGTGTCCTCGTTGCCTTGATAGGATCTCCTTTAAAATGATTCCAGATAGGCGTTCCTATACTATATTCCATATCTGGACTTAAATTCATGTGGCTTTCTCTCTGAATGGCCAGCCAGCCATCTCAGTTAACATCAAAATTCCGTCAGTAGCAGTCAGACTAGTCTACTCTGTATCCCAGTTACAAGGTTGACATTGCAAGGTCTCCAGATAGGTTTTCTTAATAAAAAAGCCAATTCCATATGTAAGTTTGATATTTAAGAGAAACATTAAGATAAGTATCTTTGAATGCAGTTTCATCTTACTTTATCATAATTTATTAAGATATTATCAACATACAATAAAATTCATTCTTTTAAATTATACAATTCAATGGGTTTTAGCATATTCACAGCATTGTACCATCACTGCTATCTAATATTATAATAGTTTCATCAACCCCCAAAGAAATCCCGTATCTGCTAGTAGTCATTCTTGACTCACCCCTTCACCCAGTCTCTGAAAGNGTAGAAACACAGCACAGAAACACAGTAGGTATATTCTGTATTTATGGATTGTAAGTTAGAATAGAAAGGATACAGGAGAAAGAAAAATTGTACACACACGCACACACAGAGAGAGAGAGAGAGAGAGAGAGAGAGAAAGAGAGAGAGAGAAGCATTATGCAAGTTTAAGAATATTTCAAAAAGAATCAATAATAGAAATGATCTGAACTGATTATACACAAAGGAAATCAGTATGACCCTTGCAACTTACGAGAATTCACAAAAATAGAAGAACACATTATAATAAGTGGATGACCTGGATGTCACTTTATATGATAATATCAATTTTCTAATGAATAAGAACTGGTATGAAAGCAAAACACATACGTGAACTTTACATTATCTGAAATATATTCATTAACACTTTGGAATATATGTTTTTACAATGATGTGGACGCATATTCAATAAAATTGCTTTTATGCCAGCAAAAACAGCAGGCAGTCACTGTTTATATTT
>NW_007736497.1:5165-6558 GCF_000696425.1 Galeopterus variegatus
GTCTTTTTAATTTTAGGCTTTCTATGTGTATGAAGTGGTTTTTATTTTAGTTTTGTCTTGCATCTCCCTAATGATTAACAATACTGAATTTCTTTTTATGTTCATTGTAGAGTTTTAAGAGTTATTTGTATGTTCTTGATACAAGTTCATATATATGATTTGCAAACACTTTCATTCTGTGACGTGTCTTTTCATTTTCTTGATGATATCTTTCAAGTTGCAAAAGTTTTAAATTTTCATAAAGTAAAATTTATGCATTTTGTTGTTTGTGCTTTGGTGCTGTATCTAAGAATCCATTATCTAACTCAAGGTCACAAAAACTTACCTTCCGTGTTTCCTTCTAACAGCTCTATTTTTAGCTCTTACACTTAAGTCTGTGATACATTGTGAGATCATTTTTGTGTAAGGTGTGAGGCAGGGTCCAACTTCGATTTTTTAGATGTGGATATCCAGTTGTCCTGGCCATTTCATTGGTAGAATAGTTTCTTCAAGGTAAATATTATTTGATGACTACAACTGTAATTGCAGTAAATAGATGTCCTCATTTAATCCTATACTTATCCCTAATTTCAAGTTTATAATGTCACTCTCTTAACAAAATATGCTATAGAAAATAGACACTGGAAAATTTGCTGTTGCCTTTCTGCATGCTGAGTCAGGGAAAAGCATTTGAAATATTTATATCTTACCATTGGTGATTACCCATGGAGTTTAATATTTTTTATGTATCTCTTTGTATTCTAGTTATATGGGTTCTGATATTATTTTTGTTTATATTTTATAAAATATTTTGTTTTAGTCCTAAGAATTATTGTGGGAGAATAGCTGGAATCCCAAGATTTATACCAACCAGATGACTAAAGCACACTCATTTGAGCCAATTCATTTATGCTGTTGCAGGAAGCCCCTTCTGAGACCCACATACTCATTCCCTCATGTTCCTGCAATGTCAATCTTTAACACTTTTGCAGAGGAGACCTATACCTTCTTCCTGACTGGGATCCCAGGGATGGAGCATGCTCACAGTTGGGTCTCCATCCCCATCAGCCTCATGTACCTTGTTGCCATCCTGGGAAACTGCACCATCCTCTTTTTCATAAAAACAGAGACCTCTCTGCATGAGCCTATGTATTACTTCCTCTCCATGCTGGCATTTTCTGACCTGGGATTGTCCTTCTCCTCCCTTCCAACCATGCTGAGCATCTTCTTGTTCAATGCCACAGGAATATCTTCAGATGCCTGCTTTGCCCAAGAGTTTTTCATTCATGTATTCACAGCTATGGAGTCATCAGTACTTTTCATCATGTCTGTTGATCGCTTTATGGCCATCTACAACCCTTTGAGATACACTTCTGTCTTCACTACTGACAGAGTATTTAAAATTGGCCTTGCT
>NW_007736497.1:6798-40738 GCF_000696425.1 Galeopterus variegatus
CAACCCTTTGAGATACACTTCTGTCTTCACTACTGACAGAGTATTTAAAATTGGCCTTGCTCTACTGTGTATTTTGTTTGTCCTTCCTTTCCCCTTTATTCTAAAAAGGCTGAAATTCTGTAACAAGAGGCTTTTGTCTCACTCTTACTGCCTCCACCAGGATGTCATGAAACTGGCCTGTTCTGACAACAGGATTAATGTCATCTATGGATTTTTTGTGGCTCTTTTATCTATATTATTCTTGTTGTGTATTTCTGTGTCTTACATGTTCATCCTGAAAGTTGTTCTGGGCATGGCCTCACACAAGGATCGCCTCAAGGTCCTCAACACTTGCATCTCCCACATCTGTGCTGTGCTCATCTTCTATGTGCCCATCATCACCTTGGCTGCCCTTCACGGCTTTGCCAAAAATGTTTCTCCAATTATTAGGGTCATAATAGCTGATATCTTCCTTCTAGTTCCCCCTCTAATGAATCCCATTGTGTACTCTGTAAAGGGTCAGCAGATTAGAAATCTGATCCTGGAGAAATTATGTCAGAAACAGCATTAATGGGACATTTCAGCTTCAATAAAAGCCCAGCTCACTTCACAATTTTAGAAAAAATGTAGGCATTAAAGAATTACAACGAAAATTAGAGACTGAACACAAAGATGTACTGCTTATACTCAGTATGCTCATCAAGTATCAAGTTATTTGTTTAATTAAGCAGCAAGAACATTCCATATTAGATGTCTTGTGAGTTAGGTTTGGGATTGTAATATGTTTATAACTAATCTCACCTTCTTTTGCATTTTTATCTCTCTGTGCAACCAGCTATATAACTATATCTGCCCCAAACCCTAGCAGTTCAGTCTTAATTAGAATTAAAAAGATTCCCAAAGTATTATTCTTTAAAAAATATGTAACATGTTCATTTATGGAAAAAAGATCATGGTTGTAATTAACTTAGGCATGCTGAACTGTGACTGAAGTATGCTGAAAGATTAAGCACACCCACATGCACCCATCCCCATACAGAGTCAGCATCTCATAAGCACCTATTGTGTATTTGTGTATGCGTGTGTGTCAGTCATCAGCAATTCAAATAAACTGTTGAAAATGCCCCTGTCCCAAGGTACTTTGAAATATGTTTGAAGATGTAAGGCTCACATACATAAAACAATTAAAATTAAGTACAAAACATAATAGGCAAGCAAATATTTTATTTGTTCATATCTTTGGTTGTCCTCCATAGAATCCATAAATTGCCTTCTTTAAGTGTATACTGTTCTTCCTCTAAGTCTGTACAAAACTCTATCTGCCACTTAACAATATTAATTCTTTGTTGTCTACATCGTAATCAATGTGCAAGTGATTTAAGAAGCAGATCTTTGCTTCTGTCTTTATCAGTGCCCAATAAAGTGCCTGGGACATACCAGTTGTTTATTGTATGTTTGTTAATAGTTTTATAATTCTAGACAATTTTGAAAACATGAATAAAATGTTTAGTAGAAAAGTCAAAGATTCAATTAGAGTATGTCTGGGAAACTCCATTAATGTAGTATTCACGTGTTCAATGAATTAATAACTTGGGGCAGAAAAGAAAATAAAAGCAAGTATGAGGGGTGACAATCAGCTTTGTATCTCATGAATATTCATAACCAATAAAAAAGAAAAACAAGCACAAATAGTATTCAAATATTATAAATAAATGGAGTAATTTTATTCACACACACACATGCACATATATATGATCTGAAATATGTATGTATGTGTGTGTGTATATGTATGTATGTGATCTGGCAGGTCTTCATTAAAAGTTATTTGTCTGAATTTAAACCTTCTGCTAATAAGCACTGATATCTTTAATCCACACTCAATTCTGAAAATCAAAAAGTCTGCATTAGTATGATGTACCCTTAAACAAATATTATCTTAAACAAACAACAAATTCTTAGTTAAGATACCATGATGGCTCACAGATGTGATGTAAAAGTTGCAGAAACTGGGGGAACTATAGCACCCTTAATTGCTGGAAAGAAGTTGTTAGCACCACTAACTCACACTCTTGACCTCTCTATCTTGTTTCCATCGGTATTTTGAATGGAGCTAAGCCACATGGCATGTTAAGTTGTCCCAAGTTGGATAAATAGGCAGTAGGACACTTTTTATATCTCAAATAGGAGAAAAGAGAACTTTCAGTATCAGCTCCACTTATAGACGTAGGGAAAGAGCTGAGTAATAACTTTCTTAATATTGTAACAGAACTGATCACTAAACCAATAAATATGAAATTCATTTGATTGGCAAAATTGGTCATCTATCAATTCCTGTATCATGACTCTAATCGCTGTAATATGTTAAAAATGAGATTCTCTTTCCAGAAAGGCTGGGGAAATAGCATTGGACAAGAATAAAAAAAACAAAAATAAATAAATGAAAATAAAACTAAGCAGTCCAGAAATTGTCTACTGGAACGAGGAGGACAGCACAACTTCAGTAAAAAAGAATAATATCAAAAATATTATTTACAAAAAAAGATTATTAAAGGTATATAAGAAATCAACTTACATCATAGCCTGTAGGGATTTCACTGATATTTCTTAGAAAAGGCATACTGTACCAGTGATTAGGAACCAATTTACCTAGGAATAATCGTGATTCATCATGGAAAAATTAAGTCATCAAAGACAGACAGGCACCCAGGAATATGCCATTTAACTGATAGCACCTATTCAAGACCCATGCAAATTCTGCCCTTCAATCTTGGCAAGGCATTAGAATCACCCAGGGAGCTCTAAAAAGTCTAGATAATCAGGTCAACATTAAGGTCCATTAAATGAATACATAATTATATTTAACCCATTCACAGGTTGACAGATATTAAAGTTGTTTTCAAATTTTGACTATTATTAGTAAAGTTCCTATAGGCATTCTTAAAAATGTGTTTGCTTGAAATATGAGCTAATTTCTCTAGAAATGGTATTTTCATGTCATACAGTAGGCATTAGTTTATCTACAGTAGATAATGCCAAACAAGGAACTTGCATCAATTTACACATATAATAGCACAGTAGAAAAGTTCTAGTGTTCCACATCTTCCCAAAATGTGGAATTGTTGACCCTTTTAATGTTAGCTTTTCTAATGGGTATCTTACAGTATTTAATTGTGATATTAATTTGCATTTTCTTAAACTCAAATTGAAAAGTCCCAGTCAAGTGCACTGCCCATTTTTTATTGTATTTTTCTTACTGATTTGTAGAATTTCTTTATATGTACTTTATCAGGTATATATAATGAGAATATATACTCCCACTTGGTAGTTGGTCTTTTCATAGAAGTTCTTCCTCTTGTTTAATTCTGATTATTGAATTCTTTTCCTTCTGGGTAGTCTTTGAGTGTCCATAGTTATCCCAAAATCATAAAAATACTGTAATTTTTCTTCTAAAGATTTTTCTTTTTACGTTTAATACTTGGGCCTATTATTCAACTAAAATTATTTTTTGATAAATTCCAAGATTTATTTATTTCTGTTTGTATATAAATTGCTCCATTTATTGAAAAGGCTAAGTCTCACTGTCATAAATCAAGTGAATCTATATGTATGTGTCAATGTCTGGGCTCTGTTTTATTCCATTAATCTATTTATCTATTCTTGTGGCAATACCACACAGTTTAATAAATGTAGCTTTAGAGTTAGTTATGAAATCTGATGGCATAATTTATCCAACTTTTTTCTTCTCTTGCCTATTCTAGGTCTTTTGCATTACTATGCACATTTTGTAATTAACTTGTCAATTTTAAAACCTACTAGAATTTGACTAAAATTTCACTGAATCAATACATTATTTTGGTAAAAATTGACTCCTAACAATAGAGAGGGTTTTTTTAATCAATAAATATGATATACCTACCTATTTATTTAGGTCTTCTTGAAATTTTTGGAAATGTTTTGAAGTTTTTAGTTTATGTATCTTGAAATTATTTTATCCTATTTATTTTTATATATTTAATGATTTTGAGCCTACTGTGAAAGACATTTTAAAATTTAACTTAGATTTTATTAAAGTATGCTGGATTTTAGTGTTTATGTTATTTCCAGCCAGCTTTTCTCAATTTGTTTGTTTTTAGCCTTTATAGATACTACATAAACAATCATATCATATGCAAATAGGAATATTTTTACCTTATTTTTTCAAATCTTTATATGTTTTTTTTCTTTTTTTCTTCCTATACTACTTTGTCTCAAACATCTAGTACAATTTTGAGCAGAGTTTATAGATACTACATAAACAATCATATCATATGCAAATAGGAATATTTTTACCTTATTTTTTCAAATCTTTATATGTTTTTTTCTTTTTTTCTTCCTATACTACTTTGTCTCAAACATCTAGTACAATTTTGAGCAGAAGCACTGGTAGGGACATCCCTGACTTTTCCTGACATCAGGGAACAATGTTCAATTTTTTAATTAAAATAATTTATTTAATTTATTAATAGAAGTAATTAGTTAAATCAAAGTAACTTCTGATTTCTTCAGGGAGAGTTTATAATTTTTTAAAAATGAACTTTATCTATTGAGGTGATCTTGTGGTTTTATTGCTTTTGTCTATCAGTGTGGAGAAGTATATTTATGATTTTTGAAAACTAACCCTTTATTCCTGGGATAATCTGCTCTTTTTCATGATATATTATTCTTTTTATATGTCATTGTACTCTATCCCTATTTACTAAATGTTTGAATCTATGTCCTTAAGATATATTTAGCATTATTTACCTTTGCTTATAATGTAATCGGCTGGTTTAAATCTCACTCATGAAACAAGTTGGGAAGTGTTTTGTTCTCCGAAAAGGTATATATAATATTGGAATTATTTCTTCCTTAATGCATAGAATAAATCACAAATGAAGACCTCTTGATATGAAGTTTTCTTTACGAGCTCTTTTCTAAATTATGTACTAAATTTTCTTAACAGACACAGCATTATTCATCTTTTTTTCTCTCTTCTTGTTTAAGTTCTGGAGACTAGTGCCTTTTGAAGATTTGTCAAATTCATCTAAGTTTTTTATTTTACTGGAAAAAAAGGTTGTTTACTGCATTTATTGTATTCACTTACCTGTGTAGATCTGTAGTTATATTATTATATAAACTTTGTGTTTTCTTTCTTTATTCTTGATCAGTCTTACTGAGGTTTTTTTTTTAATGGATTTTCTTAAACTTTTTAAAGAATCAAATTTCTGCTTTGTTGACTTTATGTCATATTTCTGTTCATTGATTTCTGTTTTTACCATTATTATTTTCTTCCTTTTTTGGGGGGCTTAATTTATTCTAATTTTACTATCTTCTTGAAATTGAAGTTGTATATTTGGATTTTTGACTCTTCTTTCCTAATAAATGAACATAACCTATAATTTTCTGCACAGACACTGCTTTAGCTGTGTTCCATGTGTTTGATATACATATCTTCATTACCATTCAGTGTACAAAAGAAACTTCAACTAATCTATAGTATTTTATTTTTACAAGAAAAATACTTCAAATCTTTAGGATGAAATATCAATATTTATTATGTATCTTTATGTTAATATTGTCTTTATACAAATAAAACTGTTTATAAAATTATGTAAATTAAGCATACAAAAATGTATATGATAATAGGTATTGTAAATATAAAATGCTTATAAATAATTCTAACAATTTTAAAAATCTGTTCTTTATTCCATAGCAGGAATAGCAAAATGGGAAAAATAATAAAGATATCAAAGGTAAAAACAGTACATATATTATGATGCCAGTTTTAAAAATGTAATCATTTATTCCATGAAACAAACATTTACGAAGCTGCCATATGCCATCCACTATGCAAGTGACTGGACATATCAAGATTTAAAGAATTAGATGTACTACATGCTCTGTTGTAGCTTACTTTATATTGTCATGGAATAAATAGGCTCAGTTCCCAACATTGAGCCAATAGCCACATAAGATCACCAAAGCAATTACACACACACATACAAAATGCATGCTGCTGTCTCTTTAATGAGAAGGACCTAGAGATAGTGAACACAGAAAGCAAGAATAGAAGGATAAAAATATTGACAATGCTGCCAAGGGAGGCTTATGTTCAAGGGAAATACAAACACTAGGCTATGTGCAAGTAAAAAGTAATCATCACATGGCTTAAAAGAGTTTATAGGAGGGTTATGGTAAAACTTTCTTATGTTTTCACTCCTTGGTCAACTTAATATTCATATCCATCCAAATACTATGCATCAGTGGGAATGAATACTGCATATATATATCTTCTCCTCAAGAGATTTTTCCTGAGAATCCCTATACTAGCATTATTTTCTCTGCTGCAAAGTTTCACAACTGTAAGATTAAATGTTGATATTACCTCCCAGAATTAACCAGTAGTCAGTTCAGAATGCTGAAAATAGTACAGAACTCCAGCCATCCTTTCAGTCTGTAACTCCCCAATTATTGACTGAATGATCCTGATTGCATTATATATGTTCAGTTGTTAGGAATATGACATACCTGAGTTCCTATCTTACATCTACCATGCAACTTTATGTGATCTTGGACAGACTACTTGATTTCCTTGAGAAATATTTTCTTCATCAATAAAATTAAGATAATAATATTACTTACTATTATTAAAAAGATTCCAGGATTCCACATTATTATCAAGTAATAAAACTCAGCAAGTGAAACAACTTAAAATTTCAGTAAATATTGGCTATTACTATGGAAAAAAATGTGAGAGAGAAGAGCTCAGACTTTTGGCTTATGAATTCTTAAGCATGAAGTCTTATTACTGTGATAGGTCCCTTGAAAAAGGGCAGATTTGGGAAGGTAGAAAAATGGAGTCTTCTTTACTCAAGTTAGTTTTAAAGGATATTTTGTTGGTGATATTAAGAGGACCTGGAAGGATGGATACAGGGGTCAGGAGTGAAGTCTAGGATAAAAATATATGTCCTAAGATGTTTTCCTGCAACATTTCCTTGAATGTACACACCCACATCATAGCATGTCTGCTTAGACTCTGCTCTGGCTAAAGGAGTAATACATAAATCAACTATCCAACAGAAGTGTCATAGCTTTTGCACAGAATTTACATTGTCTCTTCAGTATCTGCTTATTAAGGACCTCTCTCCAACCAAAATAGTCCCTTATTTAAGGTCTAGATCCTTATTTCATTTCTTTGGTATCAACTATCTCTGTAGATTTACTGCATTTGCAAATATTTATTATTATTCTCAGGATAGATCCAGCCTGGCTGTCGTCCTCAGAGAACTCAGTGATCCCAGAGCAGGTGATTAGGGCAAAAGGAAGAGGCATGCCCTTGTATATCAAGAGGAGCCTTTGGTAGCAGACAGATTCAACAATACCTTGAGTTTTTATACTGTGATTGTTTGGCTTCTCTCAAAGCGCTTATTAAAATATCTACTCTTTGGTGAGTACCCAGATATCCTCATCGATTTTGCTTTCACTTTACTTCTGTTTTTGGCAATCACCCACATACAACTTCGTACAGAGTAGGGAGGGGCATCCAGAAGTCATACCACTAGGCAGAATGTTCCTTTCAGAGACTGGAAATGAACTGTGTTTGGGAGCTCAGCTACCAACAGAATTGAAATTCTCCTAACCTGTGATACTAAGCTCCTCAGATCATTGTTCTCCAGTTGACACTACATAATTGGTCACAAATTCCAGGCCAGGAGAAAATGAGACATAATCTGGAATTAATCTCTATAGCAAGTACCCTTTCAAATATATAAATGATTTGAAAATTGAGAAACTTTAGAGAATATTTAAGTCATCAACAATTTTTGGATGGCAAGGGATAAAACCAAGGCAGTTTGGTTTGAGAAGACCATATATTTGTGGGAGTTAGGAAGGTGTTTAGCCTATGAAATTATTTTGCCCACATGTAGTACCACTCTAGAAATTGTATACTATTCTACGCAAAACTTTATCTAGAATGTGAAAGCAAGAAATAATAGAGGACTCCAGGAAAATTGACTATGGGTTACTCATATATTACAGGAAAAATTATATCAGATGCATATCTGAATGCAAAATTTAAATCTAATTTCTCCGTAGGAAAAATATGGTCAGAAATAATTTTACCAATTTATGATATAGGCAGATTCTAATCTAAAATGACATTTACTTTTCTCTGTATGATAGTAACAAAAATGCTTTATTCTGTTAAAAGAGAACTGAAGGAAGCCTTAAATTTCAACACTGCATTTCTCTCCACAAAATTTTGAGATATTCCTATTTTACCAACACAAGCATCTATATATCTCACTGCAGAACACTCTAAGTTCATCATGTCCAGTATCAACACATCAAATGTTGAAATCAGCACCTTTATCTTAGTTGGGATGCCAGGACTAGAATATGCACACATCTGGATGTCCATCCCCATCTGCAGCATGTATCTTGTTGCTATTCTGGGAAACTGCACCATCCTTTTTATCATCAAGACAGAAGCCTCCTTGCATGAACCCATGTACTACTTCCTTTCCATGCTGTCCCTGTCTGACTTGGGTTTGTCTTTATCTTCTCTTCCCACCATGTTGAGGATCTTCCTGTTCAATACTCCTGAAATTTCTGCCAATGCCTGCTTTGCCCAGGAATTCTTCATTCACGGATTCACAGCACTGGAGTCCTCAGTTCTTCTGATCATGTCATTTGACCGCTTCCTAGCCATTTATAACCCTCTGAGATACAGCTCCATCCTTACAGCTGTCAGAGTTGCCCAAGTAGGGATGGTGTTGTCCTTTAAGAGCATCCTCCTGGTTCTGCCATTCCCCTTCACTTTAAGAAGCTTGAGATATTGTAAGAAAAGCCAATTATCCCATTCCTACTGCCTCCACCAGGATGTCATGAAGTTGGCCTGCTCTGACAACAGAATTGATGTCATCTATGGCTTTTTTGGGGCACTCTGTCTTATGGTGGACTTTCTGCTCATTGCTATGACTTACATCCTGATCCTCAAGACTGTGCTGGGAATTGCATCCCGAAAGGAGCAGCTCAAGGCCCTCAATACTTGTGTTTCGCACATCTGTGCAGTGATCATCTTCTATCTGCCCATCATCAACCTGGCCATTGTCCATCGGTTTGTCCAGCATGTCTCCGCTCTCTTTAATGTTCTCATGGCAAATGTTCTCTTACTTGTACCTCCACTGATGAACCCTATAGTGTACTGTGTGAAAACTAGGCAGATCAGAATGAGAGTTGTAGCAAAATTGTGTCAGAAGAAGATATAACAGCCATGTGATAGAAAACATAGTACAAGATAAAAAGTAATTTGAGAAAACCTATTATTTGACAAAGAATCATCTATATATATCTATATCTATATCTTTCTTGTTATTATTATTAGATATATTTTAATTTTTCTGGATACTAAGAACTGCCATCAAACTGGGAAAGGGAAGTATGTTGCCTCACATCCCCATCTCAGATAGCAAGAATGAAAATAGATGTCTTATGATATCATCTCTGATAAAAGCAACAAATTCCAGTCAAGACCAAACTGGTAATGGCTACAGTTCTGACAGAAGCGCGTTTCTCATCTCCCACATTTAATCTATCTATACTATTGATCTTTTGATCCTAGGCCTAAATTTTTATCTTGATTCTTTCTTCTTTTCATTATCTCCATTTTAATCATCCGTGTAGGTTGCTAGCATTTCTTTACCAAAGTACTGCAAAAACCTCATACATTTCTAAATATCTACCCTTGCTGCCTTCTAACTGATCCTCTATGCAAGGTGAGAGTCATCTTTCTAAAAGGTGAATTGGATGTTAAAGTGTCTATTTTAATATAAACTCTTACTTCTTTGGGAATAGAATTAAATCAATAAAGTCCATGCTTTAAGACCACACATTGATTAGATTCATTCTGCCTATCCAGTATCATCAGATAATCATTAAACTGCAGCCACACTGGTCTTCTGAAAATCTGCTCAATTTACAAAGCTCTCTATTTCCTGTGAGTTCTCACATCAAACTCCTTTTGTTAAAACACTCTTTAATTTTATATAATTCATTTTATTCCCTTTTTTGGAAGTTACAGCTTAATTTCATTATACATTACCTAACCCCTAGTTCATATTATAATCCTCTTTTTATCTATTTTATTGCTAGTTTATTCTTCATATATTTACTATCTGTAATTAAAGATATATTTTATGTTCTTTTTCTTTTCTTTCTACCTCCTGCATAAAGTGTGTAATCAATGATTAGAGAGTATTATCTATTTTCTTTATTTCTTCATACATCTTTGGCATTTTTGATGCAGAATATAGCTCAATAAATAATTGCTAATGAATGAATGTGAAGAAGAAAATAAGGCCATGTTTGGAGAAAAAAAAATTTTTGAAGAGTTCAGTAATATTTCATCAAGGTGGGATACATTTTTCTTAAGTTGTATATTTCAAATGTGGGATTATCACAAATGCTCAGAGATTTGGAAAATAGGAAAAATGGTTATGGTAGTAAAGAGAAATTTATTGTCTTGGTTTTTATGGATGACAAATTGTACAACTTTCTTTTCTAATATGATCTCAAAATCTTGCATATCATGGATATGATTTTTGCCATCTCTTATGCTAACTCATTTTAAATCGAGTCTATCCACCAACCACATCAATTTCAGTCTCTCATGCTTTTACCCTCAGGTAAATCAAGAGACAACTTCAGGAACTATCAAATGCTTATAGGACAATAATTAGCTCATAACTTGATAGCGCCTCACAATTAATGGGAAAAATTAATATATATATATATAGCATATATGTAAGATATGCTTCCAGGTATTTTTAGACATATATTTATTTGATTAATACAATGACCCAGCTTTTTATAAAGCATTCCTTTCTATTTCCATTGAAGTGATTGAGGCTCTGAGAAATTGATTTAATGAATGTCATACTGGTAGGAAGCCAAAAGCTCAGATTCAAATCTTGTCTTTCATACACCATGATAGCACTATCTTGGCTACATTTTAGCTTCATTTCCGTTGAAGTGATTGAGGCTCTGAGAAGTTGATTTAATGAATGTCATACTGGTAGGAAGCCAAAAACTCAGATTCAAATCTTGTCTTTCATACACCATGATAGCACTATCTTGGCTACATTTTAGCTTTCGATTTCAGGATTGCATCTGTTTCTACAAAGCTATCCTAACGTGGGAACTCCTATCATCATATCAGAGCAAGAAATATTTCTGTATTTGAAATACATAATCATATCCTTCTGCCTTTTCCATAACCTCACAAATACAGGCATGGGGGTTGGAGTTGTAGCACAACAAAGCACTAGTTGACACATTTCATTAATTGGAAGAAATGAAAGCTTATATTTTTCCAGTGTGAAGATAGGCAGCACAAAGTGAAGACTTCAAATTAAATGTCTTTGATAGGCATCTAATTCTTGCAAGATATTGTACAGAGATGTCATGTGCAACATTCTCAAAGAGAATCTGTATTTTAATTTTTTTTTCTGTCATCCTTAATAAAATTTAGTGAAAGGCAAGATAAAAATACAAAAATGCTAATGTTTGGGTGACTTTATTGTCAACATATTTATTTCTACATATTTCTGAAATGCAGAACCTAGTTCCTGGGAAAATGAAAGCCCAATTTTGGAGATCCTAAATCAGTGGTTCCAAACTGGGGGCAATGTTGCCCCCAGGAGACATTTGGCAATGTCTGGAGATGCTTTTAGTTGCTGCAGCCTGGGGTGTGTTGGTATGCTATTAACATCCACTGGTTAAAGGCTAGAGATGCTGCTAACCATTTTTCAATGCACAGGGCAGCCCCTATCAAAAAGAAGTATCCAGCCCAAAAGTCCAATAGTGCCAAGGATTAGAAATCCAAGTCTAAATGTAACTGTCAATCAACAAATGATTAAACTCCATGATTATCAAATTACCTTGAGATGGACTACACAGCATCAAGGAAATTCTACCAGGAAATTTCCTCAGAAAGGCACCCAATTGAAACTTCTCAAAAAATAAAAGGATCCATTTAAGAAATATTAAAACACTTTTTCATGTGAAAATGCGCGATGACTTATGTGAATACATATGAACCTTACCAGGAATAATATTTGAAAGATTTTTTTTTATTATGGTGAGTTTTGTTATTGTTTGGTTTTGTATTTCCACTGGGCATTGGCCATTTGTGAGAGATTTATGGGAAAACATTGCAAGGGATAGAACAATATAAAATTAAAGGGAATAAAAGACAGGATTATTTCTTAGAGTTATGTAGGAATTAGGGAGATAGAATATGCCTTCATGATATAGGAGTTACACGAACTCAGTGTAATTTTCAAATTAGATGACAATTTTCTGTATAACATAAATAGTTTAGTTTTACTGAGGCCCTTTCTTTAGCATGTTTCCCACAAAGATGATCTCATAAGACCTCAGATAAGTTAGGAGGCTGCTGGTTTCTAGACTTATATCCAATTCTAGACTCTAGAAGCTAGTACCATACTGCATCAAATCAAAGACACCATGATTGTAAGCTTCATTCATATTTCAGAGATGTTAAAATGTGAAGAATATGAAACTTAAAATACATAAAATATAGCATTATAATTATACAGAATTTTTCTCAAGTCATTGAGACTGAAGATATTTTCAGAAATTTGAAGGTCCTATAGATCATCAGATTGGCGTGGCAAAAGACTCAGAAATAAATGCCTCAATTCTAGCACACTTTATTTGTTTCTTTGCTATTCACAATAACCAAGAGATGGAATCAATATATATGTCCATCAGAGAATGAATGGATAAAAAAACTGTGGTATATACATACAATAGAATACTATTTAGTTCTAAAAAGAAATGATATCCTATCATTTGCAACAACATGGGTGGAACTGGAAATCATCAAGTTAAGTGAAGTAAGTCAAGCACAGAAAGAGGTGTTCACACTCATATATGGAATCTGAAAAACGAAATAAAATAAAGTGGTTTGTCATAGAAGTAAAAAGTATAGTAATGGAGGGGAAGCCAGGAGGGGAGGGGGGGGAGTGGGGGAAGAGGAGGAAAGTGGTGGACTAATGGGTACAAAACTATGCTGTCTACTCTAAGTGAATCATTGTGCAGTGTACACAAGTACTGAAACAACACATTCTACCCCACAAATATGTACAAGTAAATTTTAAAGTATATATATATATGTACTACATATGCACATGTATATGTATATATTAAAAAGAAATTGGTTTCTTGGCATAGTTCTGTTTTCCTGTTCCTATTTCTATATTTCTTCCCCTCTCTCACACACGTTTTGTTTATGTATAATCATTTCTCATTCAATTTTTTCCTGAGGTTCTCCATTTTGGATTGAAGATGTTTTCCTATAACTTCCTTTTTACCTTTTCAAGCTACTTGATAAATTATTGATCCCAGAAATTGTGCAGAGATTCTCAGTGTAAGTGCCATTTAGAGTGTTCATTGAAGATATGCATATTTAATTATTTTATTAGTTTATTCACAAACTATGTGTTAAATGCCTACTTTGTTCCCATCACTTTACCACACACTTATGAAAAAATGATTAGTACCATGAGAAAATAGTTTGCCGTATATTCAGTTAATTGTGCACAATTAATCCTATACATTTAATTAGATGGATTATATTTCTGCAGAAACTCAAAATTCCATACATATCACATTAAACATGCATAGTATATTTGTGCTTGTGTGTTTGTGTGTATGTTTGTGTGTGTCTGAGTATTCCCCAGTGTGTGAATATTTTGAGGTATGAGGGGACTTGAAAAAGCTCTTAGAAAAATGATATTAAAAGATAAAAATGGAAAATACAAATTTTATTTCTCAGTATAGGTTCCATCAAGTTCAAGACACTTTTGTAAGCAACGATACTAGCCATTTAGTCCATCCCTAAAGAACCAAGAGTCCTGGGAATTTAACCATGTCAGTGCAGTATAGTTTTCATCACTAACTGAAGAAAAATGGGTGCCATTTAAGAAATTTTAAGGTTAGAAAACAAAAAGAATTTAGAATGATCCAAATCAGGCCTAAAAGATAGATGCCTAATGATTTTCCATCAAAATTCATGCAAAATTGCCCTAGCTTGATAAGAGAAATAAGCAGGAACATTGACTGGTGGAGAAGGACTCTCTGGTGATGGTTTTCTAGGCATTTTTCTCCTACAAGTTTAAATTTCTCAGAACACTCTCATAATAAGCAGGCTTTATCATTCTTAGGCCCTCCAGAAAGCCAACAAGCAAAATACCTTGAGCATTCCAAAAGACTGTTGCTATGCCCTTTGCTCTTGACCAGCCTGCTTTTGCTTTCACTGGACCACTTTTAACTTATGGTAGTCATGGCTTTGATTGTGTGTTGCTTTGGGATCATATTGGTAAAGCCATGTTTCATCTCTTGTTACAATTTTTTGAAAAAATGTTCCAGGATCTTGATCCCACTTTGTTTAAAATTTTCATTGAAAACTCTGCTCTTGTCTGTAGCTGATCTGGGTGCATCAGTTTTCACGCCTATCAAGGAGAAAGTTTGCTCAACTTTAATTTTCAATCATAGTGCTGAAAGCTGAACCATCATAGATATCTGTGGTGTTTCCCATTGTTTCTACTGTTAATCATCAGTCCTCTTTAATTAGGGCATGAATAAGATTATATTTTTTTTCTCACAAATTGCTGGAGACGGTCTGCCACTGTTAGCTTCATCTTCAAAATTGTTGCATCCCTTCCATTCAATTATGCATTAGATAACATGAATATGTAAAGATAGCCAAAACTATAAAAGTAGAATTCAGAGAGAAGATGGGCTGTTGCTCAGTCTTTTGGGGTCAGCCCATACTTCAACTGGGAGGTGTGCATGCTTTACTTTTTGTGTTAAACTTGCCTTTAGCAGGCTGCTGCTCACTCTCTTGAGCCAGTCTGCACTTTGTACTAAACTTTAATTGTGTATTTCCTACCTTCATATAAAACTTGGTGTAGCCCCACCACTCTCAGTCTCTAGAGCTAGGCTGTACTTTTGCTATGAAATCGGTATTTCCTATTCTCTGTACTACACCTCTTTTCACTTTCTACTGTGACTCTGCTCTTGAATTTTTTCCTGTGGCAGAGTCAAGAACCTTGTAGAGTTGGGAGTGGGTTGAGACCATCAATCAGACCTGCCCAGACACTTTACTCAGCTATTAAACACTCTAAAATGAGGGGAAAAGGCAGAAATGGAAGATAGAGCAGACAGATATCTAGGAACTCCTAAAGAGAATGCAGAAAAAAAAAATAAATAAGGTATAACTGAAAATGGAAATAAAAATAATTTTTAAACTGTAAGAGAAAATACAATTTTTTTTTAACACAGCAGAAGCAGTCCTTAGTCAACTTAATTTGAGAAAGATAATTTTCATTAAATAAGGTATAACTGAAAATGGAAATAAAAATAATTTTTAAACTGTAAGAGAAAATACAATGTTTTTTTTTAACACAGCAGAAGCAGTCCTTAGTCAACTTAATTTGAGAAAGATAATTTTCATCAATCATGTTTCTCTTCTTAACAGCAGTCTCATTAGGGTTTTAAGTTAAAAAATGAAAACTGAAAATACTGGAAACACAATTAACAAAATGGCAGAATTTCTTACTTATCAATAATAACCTTGAATGCAAGTGTATTAAACTATTCAATTAAAAGATATAGAGTGGCCAGATGAAAAAAAAATAACTATACACTGACTATAAGAGACTCACTACACCATCAGAGACAAATATAGACTGAAAGTCAAGTGATGGAAAAAGATATTCCACACAAAGAGAAACAAAAAAAAAAGCATGATTTGGCATACTTAAGTCAACAACAGTAAACAAAGATAAAGAAGGTCATTATATAATGATAAAGGGATCAATTCAACAACAGGATATAACAATTTTAAGTATATATGTACCTAAAACCAAAGCACCCAAACATAAACAAATATTATTAAATCTAAAGGGAAAGATAGACTGTGATACAGTAATAGTAGGAGGTCTCAGACCTCCACTTTCAACAATAGACAGATAATCTAAACAGAAAATCAACAAAGAGACATTGAGCTTAAATTGCACCTTATACCAAATGGACCTAACAGATATTTACAGAACATTCCATTCAACAACTACAGAATACACATGCTTCTCAATCACACATGAAGCATGCTCCAGGATAGATGATATGTTAGGACACAAAATAAGTTTTAAAAAAATTTTAGAAGACAGAGTATTTTTTCTGATCACAATGGTATGAACCTAGAAAGCAACAACAGTAAAAACTTCTAAAACGTTATAAATACATGGAAATTAAACAACATGCACCTAAATAACCAATGAGTTAATGAAGAAATTAAAAGGGTAATTTAAAATTTTTGATACAGATGAGAATCGAATCATATGAAAACCTATGGGATACAGCAAAAGCAGTCCAAAGGTCAAAGTTTATAACAATAAATGCCTATATCAAAAAAGAAGAAAGATTTCTAATAAACATCTTAATGATATACCTCAAGAAACCAGAAAAGCAAGAATAAACTGAACCAAAAGTGTTAGAAGAAAGAAAAGAATAAAACTCAGAGCAGAAATGAACAAAATAGAAACTAGAAAGATACTTTAAAATATCAATGAAACAAAGAGTTGCTTTTTTGAAAAGATAAACAAAATTGACAAATCTTTAGCTAGACTAAGAAAGAACAAGAAAAGACTCTAATAAAATCAGACAAAAAAGATGTTACAACTGATACCTCAGAAACACAAAGGATCATAAGAGACTATTGTGTATAGTTCTATGCCAACAAACTTGATAACTTAGAAAAATTGGATAAATTCCTGGACACACACAGCCTACCAAGATTTAATTATGAGGAAGTAGAAAGACCCCTGTCTCTCACTGTATACAAAAATCAATTTTAAATAGATTAAAAACTTAAATGTAAAAGCTGAAAGTATAAAGTAACTAGAAAAACACATAGGAAAAACAATTCATGACATTGGGTTGGGCAAAGATTTTTTAGATAAGACCTCAAAAGCACAGGCAACAAAAGCAAAAATAGACAAATGGGATTATATCAAATTAAAAAGTTTTTGTACAACAAAGGAACCAATTAACAGAGTGAGAAGAGAAAGTACAGAATGGGAGAAAGTATTTTCAAATTATACATCTGACAAGAGGTTAATATCCAGAATACAGAAAGAACTTAACATCAAAAAAAATTGAATAACCCCTTTAAACAATGGGCAAAAGACCTTAATTAACATTTCTTGTAAGAAGTCCTATAAATGGCTGACAGATATATAAAAAAAATGGTCAATATCAGCAATCATCAGGGAAATGCAAAGCAAAACCAAAATGAGATACTACTTCACTCTACTCCAGTTAGAATGGCTAGTATAAAACAAGACAAATGAAAACAAGTGTTGGTGAGAATGTGGAGAAACGGGAGCCCTTATACGTTCCTAGCAGGGATGTAAATTAGTACAGTCATTATGGAAAACAGTATTGAGGTTCCTCAAAAAATTAAGAACAGAACTACCATACGATCCAGCAATTCCACTACTGGTTATACAAAGGTACTTCAGAAAGTCTGTGGGCAAATAGAATTAAAATATAATATGAATCTTTCCATGAACTTTTTTTTTTTTTCCTTTTTGTCTTTTTTCGTGTCCAGCAATGGATCGCAACCCTCAGTGTCGCGCCCGTACCGGACTGGGACCGGCAATGGGATCGCAAACCTCGGTGCTGCGCCCGCACCTCGCTCAGCCAGTGAGCGGGAACCGGTCTGTATGTGGGATCCGAACCCTCGGTGGGAGCGCGGCAAACAGCGCACTGTAGCAGTGCGCCACCGGGCCAGCCCTTTCCATGAACTTTTTAATGTTCCATCATATATCCAAAGGAAATGAATTCAATATTTCAAGGAGATACCTGCACCCTTATGTTTATTGGAGTGCCATTCACAATAGCTAAGACGTGGAATCAAACTAAATGCCCAGCAACAGATGAATGGATAAAGAAAATGTTTTACATCTACACAATGGAATACAATTCAGCTGTAAAAAATATCCTGTTGTCTGAAACAAAATGAATGAAACTGGAGAACGTTATGTTAAGAGAAATAAGGCAGACACAGAAAGGCAAATACTGCAAGATCTCACTCATACATGGAATCTAAAAATAAGTTGTCTCATAGAAGTATGGAGGAGAATGGTGGTTACCAGAGGCTGGGGAGAAGATAGGTGAAAGAAGGAAGGGCAGAAGTTGGTCAACAGGTATAAAACTTAAAATTAGGTAGAGGAAATAAGTTTTGATGTTCTATTTATTGTACAGTGGGATGAGTATGGTTAACACTAAGTTATTGTATACTATAAAATAGCCTAAAGAGAGGTTTTTGAATGTTATCACCTTAAAAAAATGATAAATGCATGAGGGATGACTATGCTAACTACCCTGATTTGATCATTATACAATGTATACATGTATCAAACATCAAATTGTATCCCATAAATATGTACGATTGTGTCAATTAAAAAAAACTTGCAGCAAGGACATACTTTATTTATCTATCTATCTATTTATTTATTTATTTATTTATTTATTTATTTATTTATTTATTTATTTATTTATTTATTTATTTATTTATTTATTTATTTATTTATTTATTTATTTATTTATTTATTTATTTATTTATTTATTTATTTATTTATTTATTTATTTATTTATTTATTTATTTATTTATTTATTTATTTATTTATTTATTTATTTATTTATTTATTTATTTATTTATTTATTTATTTATTTATTTATTTATTTATTTATTTATTTATTTATTTATTTATTTATTTATTTATTTATTTATTTATTTATTTATTTATTTATTTATTTATTTATTTATTTATTTATTTATTTATTTATTTATTTATTTATTTATTTATTTATTTATTTATTTATTTATTTATTTATTTATGCTTTTTCCTTTTTAGACAAAACTAATCATCTCCCAAACAAATCAGGCATGATTGACGGCTTTGCTTCCATCTACCAGAACCATATAGTAGAGTACTCAATCAAGCATTATGTCTTAAAGTATGGTACTTGGACCACCACCATCAGTATCAACTAAGAGCTTCTTAAAAATACAGTAATTTATGACCCACTCAATATCTACTGAATCAAAACATTTATTTTAATGAACTCTTCAGATGAGTCCTTTTCACATTAATGTTTAAGAAGCACTGTATTAAAGCACCTTGTTATTACCAAGTGTGTTAGAACTGGTGTGTGTTTGTGTATTAATGGAAACAGTGGAGCATAAAAGCATTACAGATGAAAAGTAAAAAGCCATAGTGAATTTTTCTCTAATTTACACATCTCTAATTAGAGCATAAGATTATTATATTAGATAAATTAGATATGTTTTACACTTAAGACGATCTGGCTACGTGTGGTTGCTGGCCCATGGTTTGCTCATTTGTTACAAAGAGAATCTCCTGCCTACAAAGTAAATGTAATGTGAATCTACATAACCTAGTATGCTGATTCTATTGATTAAATAAATATTATTAATTAAAAGACTAAAGAGGCAAGTGATAAAGTGAGAGAAGATATATGCCATACTTACTTTTAACAAAAGGCTTATCTTACATATAAAAATGTTTACAAATCAATGTGAAAAAGACATATAATCCAATGGAAAAAGGACGAAACACTTGAACAGGTGCTTTAAAAAGAAGAAATCTAAATGGTCAATAAGCATACAGGAGAGTATAATTTCAAGTTGGAAGAAAACTAATATGTAACATTGATGGTCTGATCTCTTCTAAAACTTAAGACTATAAAACAACTAGCTGACCTGCCTCTGGATGTACTGGCTACTCATAGCTAGGGGAAAAAATGCCTAGATCAAGAGTTGATAAATATCTGTTAAGTCTGAATATGACCCTCAAATTCTGATCAGACTCGTTTCCTCATTCTGAGCCTGCATTATGAGCTCAGTCCCATATTTGTGTCCCTTGAGTATGGCGTTATTCTTCAAACAGCTCTTGCTTGAAGCCATCTCTGGGGGCTCTCTGGCCTTCATAAGACAGTGCTTACAAGCAAAGCAGGGAGGTTTAACTTCTTTCTTACCATTGACTTCAGGGTGGAGTGTCACATTAATATTAAAGCACATACACATAAGCAAAAGGTAAGGTATAAATCTACTCTTTCAGGATATCTGACATAATTTGCATTTCATAATATATCTGTTTGGATTCTGACAGGATAGACTAGATGTTAAAATTAACAAAAGCAATTCAAAAGATACCAGGAAGATTGAGAGACTATTGTAAAACTTTCAAGGAAAGACAGTGTACATGTTAGGCCATAAAATTGGAGACCTGGTTTTATGAGATTGGGACTTGAGTACTTTCTTGAAGTCAAAGGATTGTCTGGAATTGTTAAATATGCAAGGTACAAGTTGATTGACACTTTAACAAAATGAAACAAACACCTGAATGAGGAAGCAAATCATATTCTTCTCCTTTTTTTCCATGTTAAAATTTTTTTTATACAGTCTGAACTGATAGTACACACACAGACATTTGACCTTAAGAGGTATTTGCTATTCCTTTTAGTATCTATGGCATACATTGTACCAGAAAGGATATCTTCTGCTATAACTCCATTCAGGAAATTTCCAGTTGCTCCGAGGCAAGCACCTAGTTAAATATCTTTCTGTGTCATGTCTTCTCTTAACAACACACAAGTTGAAGTTCTTAGATTCCTCCTCATCGGGATTCCTGGACTGGAGAAGAGTCACATCTGGGTATCCATTCCTTTCTCATTCGTGTACCTTCTTTCTTTCCTGGGTAATTTCACCATCCTCTTCTTTATCAAGACAGAGCGAAGTCTCCATGAACCCATGTACTATTTCCTGTCCATGCTCTGTTTCTCTGACCTGGGGTTGTCACTCTCTTCCTTACCCACTACTTTGGGGCTATTCCTCTTCAGTATCCACGAAATTCTTGCAGCTGCATGCTTTGCCCAGGAGTTTTTTATCCATCTGTTCACAGTCACTGAAGCCTCTGTGCTGTCTGTAATGGCATTTGACCGATACGTGGCAATCCACAACCCTTTGAGATACAGCACAATCTTAACCAATTCCAGAGTTATCAAAACAGGGGTCTTTCTGACATCCAAGAATGTTTTTTTGATCCTTCCACTGCCCTTTCTCTTGCAAAGGCTGAGATACTGTCATCAAAACCTGCTCTCCCACTCCTATTGTCTCCACCAGGATGTCATGAAGCTGGCATGCTCTGACAACAGAATCAATGTTGTCTATGGACTCTGTGCTGCACTTTCTACTGTGCTGGATTTGGTGTTTATTACTTTCTCCTACATAATGATCTTAAAGACTGTAGTGGGAATTGCATCCCCCAGAGAGCAGGTCAAGGCCCTCAACACCTGTATCTCTCATATGTGTGCTGTGCTCATCTTCTACGTGCCCATGCTGAGTGCAGCGATGCTGCACCGTTTTGCCAAGGACGTGTCTCCTATGATCCACATCCTCATGGCTGATGTATTTCTGCTGGTGCCACCCCTGATGAATCCCATAGTATACTGTGTGAAGACCCGTCAAATCCGAGAAAAGGTGGTGGGGAAAGTTTGTTCAAAAAGAAGTTGATCAAAGGAATGAGAAAGGTAATAAATGTATAGTGATAATGAAATAAGCTTTTAATATTTAGCTTGCAGAAAACGTGATACAGCGAAATGGTCTTGGGTTTTATAGTCAGATAGAGCTTATAGAGCGAACGGCTTTTGATACTCAGTACCCTAAGTATCCCTGTAGTCTTGAAAAAAATTACTTCAGCTCTCTGATTCTCAGATTGTACATCCAAAACTTTGAGCCTAAAAGAGAGACTGGAAGCTTCTCTTCTTGTATTTTAGAATATATGCCAATGAAATAATATGAAAAAAGTACCGATATCAATGTCTGTCTTAAACAAATTGTTTCTGTACATTTTTTCATTTTCCTAGCAAATATAAAATCTGTTACAAGAAGGGCTATAGTGTTTCTGGAGTTTTTCTTAAGGTTCATGATAATGCAGTTGGTCCATTTCCAGAACATCCTGCACATACTCACTAATTTTAATATCTATGCATCGGCAACATATTTAGAAATAAATTAAAACTATAAATGCTATTATTCTGGAAACATACAAGTCATTATTATTATTACCAAGGGTACTTTTTAAAAAGAACCCCAAATGACCATATCTACATTGTCTATTTTAGTGGCCTTTGTAAAAACAAACAAACGAACAAATAAAAACACATTTCTTTTCTCATTTGCACATACTTAACTCTGGTTATTGAGTTTAAAACCCTTTCCTCATATATAGTTTACTCCCACCTCTTAGAATCAGTTAATTATGATCCATTATCTAAGGAGCATCTTTTTTATGATTTAAAAGAAAATTAATAAAGATCTTACTTTCCTCAATCTTCTATTCAGGTAAGATCACATTTTCATTGTGAAGTCTTTTCTGACCATCTTCAGCCTAGATAGGTATTTTTACTTCTGAATGTCAATCTTTCTGCCTTTATTAATCATTTTACATGTCATGTATATTACCTTGTAATCCTAGAATACTATGCATCATTTGTGTATGCATACCTTACTTTCTAGAAGGCATTACACAATTATTTTGTGTTAAAATATGAGTTCCAAGAGACCAGTGACTGTCTTGTTCATTACTTTATACCAGCTACTAGCACAGTGAGTGGCACATAGTATGCACTAAAATAATTTTGAATAAATAAATGAATGAACACTTAACAAACATCAAGAGAACATATATAGAGTCCTAAAAGTTACACACACACATACACATTGCCATGCTCAATCTTCAATTTATAATACTCACTTCATATTTTATTAGTTTCTTCTCCAATACTTCCTTACATTCTCCTTCTGTTATTCCACACTAGCATTTTCAGCTTTCTGTAACGCTTTTAGAAAGCCATACTTACACTTTAACATCATAGAGAAATGAGTTTCTTGCTGCTCATTCATGTCTTTGTTTAACATTTTTTTCCGTGTCCAACATATGCTTCAATGCCCATATGTCCATCTTAGAATTGTAAATAAGGCGATGCACTTTTGTTTTTATGCCATGAATAAATACACTTGAGAGGATAATGAGACAGTGAAAATGATGTTTATTTTGACAAAGGAGAATAGTGAGTAAAGCTAAGAGGTCAAAGAGGTTGAGAAAGTGACTTTAGGGACTCTGTTCAGACTGAGAATAAATCAGGGGTCTTGTCTTTACTCCACATGACACCAGAAGGGCAGCTTCACTGGGGCTGGAGTGAAGGTGAATCACCTATACTTCGAAGAGGGTTCACTTCCATGGTTGGCAATTAATGCTTGTAGTCAGTGGTAAGTATAGCTGAGCTCCTACATACGGCCTCAGTGGCTTGGACTTCTAAGAGCATCACAGCTGGATTCCAAGAAAGAGCATTCCAGGAAGCAGGATGGAAGCTTCTAGTCTTGTTAAGGACTATGCCTGGAAGAGTTATAGTGTCATTTCCACTGCATCTATATTGTTACACATTAGTAAGACCAGCTCAGATTTAAAGGAAGGAGAAATAACTTCCAGCTCTGGATGGGGAAGTGATAAATAATTTGGAGCTGCTTTTAATCCAACACAGACCAAAGTTATTATTATTTTACTTTAATAATAAGATTCATAATCTGAAAACAATGATTAGTGTAGACCTTCACCTAGGTATCTATGCATCTTTATTGCTGAGCTCTGATGGAGACCATTTTGAAGTTGTTCAGCCTGGTGCCACAATAACCACTGCCTCAGAGGATCATCAGATATGACTTGGAATGCTATTATTATTTTACGTTCCTATTCAGTTCTCACATCCATTCCTCTCAGGGACCAAGGAGGCGTGAGGGTATGGCGTAGAATAGAGAGACTGAAGAACCGATCATGCGTCCGCCTCTTTAGTCTGCCTACTCTGCTTCATACTCTCGGTCTTCCTCCTTTAAAGACAATGAAACGCGAATTATTCCCACTTTTTGCCACCTGACATAAAGCCTTCTACAGTGTATATTTTACCAACTTACCATATTTCCCTTCCTAAGAGGAATGCCATTCCTCTCTATAAAAGCTTAATCCAAGCCCCTAAAAGTTCAATTTCATATCTTCCTGCTTCTTCAGGGCCTTGGTGCACCTTCCACGTTTTTGCTATTTTTTTCAATTGCCCTGCTAATAGCTACTCTCCTATAAATACACTTATTTTAAAAGAAAAGCATTTTAAGAGTTACACACCATTGCTACCACAACTTACTCAGTTCTCATTACTTTTTATTGAGTGTATATTAATTAATTTATATATTTACATCTATATAAATCTGTATTTATATCTATATATCACATAGACCTTTTCACATATTACATTTTGCATATTACATGTTTGTTTATTTCTTGTCTTTTCCTTTCTTCTTCTTCTGTCTACTCCCTAGACATGAGCAAATCACTCCAGCCCTTCAGGCAACTAGTATTTACAGATAATAGGGTTTCTGCAAAGATGCACTACCTGCGTTTGAGGCAGGATAATGCTAAGTGGGATGTTTACCAATCCAGGAACTGAATGCCAAAAGTTCACCCAGGCCCTCTGCAAGGAGGTTTTATACAGCTTCTGACTGAGAATTCTTCTAGAATCCTGTCTCACATATCTCTCTATACTCATACAATCATAGAGTAACATTTTAGTTGACAGAATTTCTATTAAACAAGATTTGCATTTCTCATATAACTGAGGTTTGTAGTAATCTCTGTTTCTTCATCTCTGTGTCTCTGTTTACCTCTCTCTTTAGGCAAATATATATTTATCTTTCTATTATGTGTTTTTTTAATATTATTAATTTCACCTTTAACTTTATTAATTATCTCTAGCAGTTTTGTCTATACATACTTTGTGTTTGTTTTTCTAATTTCTTAATACTGTTTACCTCTCTCTTTAGGCAAATATATATTTATCTTTCTATTATGTGTTTTTTTAATATTATTAATTTCACCTTTAACTTTATAAATTATCTCTAGCAGTTTTGTCTATACATACTTTGTGTTTGTTTTTCTAATTTCTTAATACTCTTTTACTTTAATAATTAAAACATTTAAAGTCAATAATTAGACACTTTGGAGAATAAACTGGGCTGCAAATATAATAAAATTATTTGTATGTATATTATATATAAATACATACAGTATTCATTAATTGACAAAAGGTTTAGCATTTTTCCTGGTCAGTAAATAGTTTTAATCAAAATTTGTTTTTGAATATAAAATCTTCAAGTAGACTATATCCATCTACAAGATCTGTTTACAAACTTGAATGAGCAAATAATCTCAATTTGCTAGAAATATTAAAGCTAAATGTTTGGTAACCCAATTTTTCAATACTTTGATTAAAGATGTCTAACCTATTTTGAGCGACATACAAAAAAAAAATAGAGGGTGGGTTCCCTGGGAAGCAGATGCTGAGACAAAGATATATGTATTAAGGAGAAGGAGCAGAATCAGGACTGGGTAGGGTGAGCCATTTGATGATGGTTCAGAGATGATAAAGTCTCTGTCAGTCCAAATGGGAGCTCCCAGACAAATATTTCTTAATAGAGGAGTTTCCCCACTAGTCAGAAAAGGCCAACAGCTTACAACACCACATTACTTACTCAGTATCAGGTCCTAAGAAGAAAGACTTTGGCTGAGAATCTGAGGTAGACCCTGAAGCATTGTTCAGCTAACCACACTCTTTGCAGCTAGGCAACAAATTTCTTTTTCAAGTGGGATCTGAGAGGCGCATCCTCACATCTGTTACACCAAATTAGGCTGATTTACCAAGTAGTGCTTCAGAATCTCAGCTAACTTTAGAATGATTGAAGATAATCAGCAAAAGAGAAAATGTGTATTCTAATGTTGGTTTTTATCTTTTAGATTAAATAGCAGCTTTGTCACAGAAAGTTCTTAATTTGGTTGCTCTAAATGTGTATATGAAAACAAAATAGACTAGAAGAATTGCCTTGATGTAATCATAAATTTTGTTTGCACCACATTGTTCCAAGTACATTTCTGAACAAAAGGTTTCTTAATTTTATAAGAACACTGTTTTTACCACATCGCTGTCCACTACCAAAATATGCATTTGTATCATTGCTATATAAAATATTTAATGTTGAACTTCTGAATTGAATTTAAAATAGCATTCACAATAAAGTTAGGTATCTTATAGACTAAGATTTGGACAGAATAAATGTTGAAAACTTTACTTTTAGTAATGGATCAAAATAACATAATTAAACTTATATAATTATCTGATTTTTTATCTCAGGCATGTGAACAGTGATTTTAAATTAACAGAATCTAGCTTTTGCTAATGGACCCATCATCATAACAGCTATCCCTTCTCTTTTCACAATAACTAGAAGACTTGAAATAAAAAGGGAGTAAAATTAATTTGAAATAAATTAAATATATGAAAAATCATGAATTTTTAGGGCAACATATAAATCTACCTTCAGTAGTTATATATAATAAGCACCTTCAGATACAGTTCTAAAGAAAATGTATAAACTTTTGAAATGGATGCTAATTGTTTTTTTCAATTGTTATGTGATCAATTATATCAATTTGGCCACCATAGTGATGGTACATGTTGACAAACATTTTATGCAATTTAAATGTTAATTATCTATTTTCTTGAGAAATGGAAGTAGAGTATTTCAATTTGAAGTATAAAATTTCATTTCTCAGTCTCTTTGCTGACAATGACCTTTTTGAAATATGTTATCAAACAGTGAAATAAATCATACCACTACAATAAATGATAAATCCTAGAAACTTATCAGTCTTTATTTCCTGCACACATTTGGGGGTTCACTTAATGAGATAATTTTCTTTTGACCTCAGGCTACTGGCTGCCCAGTGGTTTCACTCATTTCATTCATTTCATAGGCTTTGGCACAAGAAGTAACCAAAGTGTCTGGATTTTTTTTTTAAACGTGTGTGTGTGTGTGTGTGTGTGTGTGTGTGTGTGTGTGTGTGTGTGTGTGGAAGAGCCGGCATTGTCAAATACTTCTTCTATCACCAGTTGAACCTGGAAGGCGTTAGCTGTATCTGTATGCATAGATTCCAGTACATTTCATTTTGTCGGTGAGGACCCTGCATACTGTCTTTACAGCTTCAGTAATATTGCACTGGAAAAGAGAGATAGAATACCCCCTGTCATCTTTCAAATTTAGAAATGTGTTAAAGTAAGAACAGTGATCACTGCACAAGTATCTCACATGCCGTTAAATGAAGCCACAGCAGAACCTTGAAGTACAAAGTGGAGATCTAGTGACTCATCCTGGCACATTATAACACAGTTATCTATAATACTTTGTGGAAAATGAAAAATCTGGGACAGATGCCAAATTGTTTGAGAAACCAAGAAAACAAGTGTAAATTGGGCTCAGTATTGGTAAACGAGGATCATGATCACTCTACTAATTATTTTAACAATTATGTTTACTAAGAGTCTATTAAATATCAGCTATTCTGTTCGGATGTTTATTCAAATATACGTCGGTAGTTAAAATGGGTTGGTGAACTATTTGAAGGTATTCAACTGATATTTGGAGTGTGGATTTTTTAATTATCACCTAAACCACATGTGTACGGGGGTGAAAACACAAATGACCAACAGTAGTTAGGAGGTCTACAGATTAAGATTGAAGGCCCAGGAGGACCCTCTTTCTCCCTAAACCCAAGTCAAATCACACCAACAGTTGACTCTAAAACAGATGAGAATGCCTAATAGTACTAAGATCTGTGTAAAATAAAAAGAGGGGAGAGATTCCTTTTTAAAACATGAAGAAACAATCCCAGAGAGATTAAGTAATTTGCCCTCGGTCACATGGTCTCATGTCTAGAAAGCTAGACATGGTCACATGGCTAGAAAGGTGGAAAGTAAAAGACAGAAGGTTGAAATCAGCTTTATCTGCTGCCCCCCTCTCTCTCCTTTCTTTCTCTCTGTTTCTTTCCCTCTCTTTCCTGCAATACTGCTCTCCAGGCCTAGCTAGTTCTTTCTTATCCAGTTTCAAAACATGAAATTCATAACTAGGAACATCCTAACATCTTGAAGATATATATTGCACACAGACAGGATAGATTTCCCCTCTTCTTGTATTAAATTTATTTTTTCTAATTGACATAATAAATGTAGATATTTATGAGCTGCATTGTGATATTTGGGTACATGCATACAATGTCCAATGATCAAATCAGGTTAGTTAGCATATCCATCACCTCATTTCTTTCTGTTGGCAACACTCAAAATCCTCTCTACTAGCTATTTGAAAGTATACAGTAAAGTGTTGTTAACTGTAGTCTCCCTGTAGAGGTATAGAACACTAGAACTTATTCTTCCCATTAGCTGTAATGTTGCATCCATTGACCATCTTCTTCCTATCCCCCTCCCCCTACCCTTACTAGTCTCTGGTAACCATTATTCTACTGTGTACTTCTACAAGATCAACTTTTTAAAAATTTTTTATTTCACTTGCTTTTTTTTTCAATCTTTTTTTTTTTTTTTTAATCTCATCACTCAGATATTGGAGTTTCTCAGCCTCTCATGGCCTCTGTCCTCAGCTGAGAGCCATGAGAACTCTCCAGGGAGTTCTCAGCCTTAGTAAAGGCCTCTGAGGAGAACTACTGGGCTCTTCAAAAAGACCCTGAGTTTTAAACAGAGAGTATTCTTGCAGCTATGCTACCATCCAATCTGGGTTCTAGATGGAAATATGCCCTCCAAGCCCTTTTCTCTCCAGCTGTTGGTGCTCAGGTATGTATCACAAGCAGAATCACTTAGAGAACAGTCGATGACACTGAGATGACTGAGCACATAGAACCAGGGCCATACACTGAGCTCTCAGTCTCAGCCACTTGCTAAATCCCCGTATCACGTTAGTCAAGGCAGTTCTGAGTGGCTGATGGACTCAGGATAGGAGACCTGTGGCTCTAGTCCTAGCTTTGTCACTGTGTGTGATCTTGTAAGAGTCATGTTCATCATTTTGTGTAATTCTTGCTTCCTTTTATCTCTTTTCATATCATTTGGAGCACTATTTCCTTAATCTTTAAAAGTGAAATTGTAATCTCTACCTTCCCTTGCTTAAAATTATGTAATGATAATGAAATACTGAAGTGGATTTGACAGCACTTTGTAACAATCAATCTCTATACTAATATAAGGTCGTGATTGTCCTTAGGAGTAATTTTGCAGACTGTCACCAACACAGATGCTTGTAAGAGTAAACACCTTTGTGTATAATTATATGAGGAACGCAAGTCAGAAGGAGTCAGAGTATCATCGGAATTATAGCTCAGCCTATCTCTTCTCTGTCTCTGTCATAAACCCTAAGATGGCATCCCTTTATTTCAGTAAATTAGAGCTCAAGGGAGGATCAAGGGTGTATCAAGTACTCTAGTGTAAGAATCAGCTGACCACTTCTCTAATCCATGATCTGGAGGTGAGTGCCATTGAGAAAAAAAGTGTAGAGTAGCTGCACTAAAAATTATTATGTTTAATCCCTAATGCACCTCATCTTTCTTTTCACCTATTTACTCATACATTCATTCAGCAAACTTTATTCTGTTTCATATCTGTGCCAGGACTGTGAACTCTAGTGACGCAACAATTTTGTCTCTCTGGTGCTAGTCATGTCTTGCTTTTATCTTTTTCTGCTCCTTGAACCTTGTACATTTGCCTCTTATCTATACCCAAATTGTAATATGCACAGAGTGTATTTGGAAGGTGAGATAATAGCTGGGGTGGAATACTACCAATACAGCTCCTCACTAGTTAGACAGAATGACTATCTCTTGTTTGTAAATGTGGGCATGCAATAAATGACCTCTAAATGATTTTTCTGTTTCTCAAGCTCCCTAAAGTGCCTCAGAGTAAGATGCATGGAAGCCAGCTTCATTGTGAGTCTGCTGGCTGAAAATCCATACATACAGTTAACCTCTAGTTTGCATCTCTCTTGAGCAAATGGGAAATTTTCTTTATTGTTATTTCTTACAAAAATTCTGTTCCCATTTTCTCTCTCAATGTTCACAATATCAGAACCGGCTTGTCTTGCTGCCTATGCTGCCCATAGTTTACTTTCCAAATCCTATTATATTCACCTTTTCCTTCATAGCCTACCTCCTCTCCAAGTCTGCACACCTTTCCTTCATTTCTCTTTTTTCTAGGTGTCCCTCTTTATATCCTTTTCTTATTTCTCCATTTGAAGCATAAAATAAGAAGTTTTATTAAATATTCATTTTTGTATTATTATCTTATTATTGTTTATTTTGATATGAAATGTAGGTGAAAAAAGCTGTATAGGGACTTCTATTCTCTCTTCACCCTCAGCCCTTCAGTGTCCCTCTACATTACTGAGAGAAAGGAAGCCTTTTGACAGAATATTCTTGACCCCCTATTTTTCTTCCTTAAAAAAAAACACTGATATCCTCACCCATCTGTATATTTTCTCTTAGAGAAAAAATTACACAGAAAATAGATTTTTTTACTTATTCCTCCCACCCACTGGTAATTTAAGCCCTTGTAATCCTTCTCCAGTCTACTGAAACATTCTCTGAAAAATCAATGTTGACCTCACCATCATATGTACAATGAATTTTTAAAAATCCTTATCCTACTTCATCTCTTTTTTGTAGTCAATGGTGGTGACTTGCTTTATTGACATATATATATACTACTATTTTCATGCTGTTCCTCTGATTCCCCATTCTCTGTCTGTTTTCTAGCTCTGATATTATGTTCTATCATCCTTTAAAACCTTCTCCAGTGTTATAAATGGGACCCCTGTCCTTCCTTTCGCAACTGCATCTCCAGCAATTTTTTTCCATATTCATAGCAGATATCCTATAACTCAAGCCATCACCCAAACCAAAGATCACTATATATAATATCTTTAGACACTCTCCCCAAGAATTCCTTTCTAAATTTAGGTTCAACATGTCCCAAACTGAACTTGGTCCCCGAAACATGTTTCCTCTCTGTCGTTATCCATTTTGGCTCATCTGATATTATTCATACAATGGAAATGGCTATCCACAGACTTGCCAAAGTCAGGAAACTTACAAGTTTTTTAATTTACTTTTTAATTGTCTGGCTTTTGTAACAGCTGTGTACTATGCGACAGTAGTAGGAAATATGGTGTAAAGGCTGTAAACGCCAATAATTAGGACGCTGGAGTTTGGACAATGGGTTTACATTCCATTCTCAAGCCTTACTTGCTCTTTAGCCTTACTCTGGTCTCTTTACCTTTCTGTGCAGCAATTTTTTCTCCTGTATTATCCTCCTAAGGGTGGAACCTATCTGATGAATAGGTGTCAGAGTCAAATGACATCGTACACAGTAGGCATTTAGAAAAGCAACAGATACATAACATATTTAATAAGTATCATCTATTTTAAGCTTTTCAGTGTATGTGATAATCAATATAGTAGTCACACTATACTTATATGCATAGATCACTATAGAGCATTTTACAATGTAATCAAATAAAAGTTCTGAAGGCAGAGCAAAGAAGAACTCAGCCCAATTATTATAGGAACAGACCAATTCTTGGAAGTCAAATAGATCCAAGCCCCAGAGGCAAAGCTCACTCTACCTTCAGCTTTAATTTTATCATTTTAAGCAAAAGATTAAAGGCTATTCCTGCTTATTTCGGATTTCTCTCCTTTGCTCCTTGTGCTTCAGACCTGATGTGCACCTTTTCTTCATCTTCATCTCTAAATCTAGGCCTGACTTAACTGCCATGATATTGGAGACACACATCTCCTTCGATGTCTCTCAGAACTAAGTCCTAAAGCCCCCTCTCCTAGAATGATTTGTTTTCTAAAGTCCCAGCTTCTTCTGAGATGTTCCTCAGTTCCAGGCTTCAGATTTGCACACTACCATGGACCTCTTCACCCACCAACAGCTATTACATAGATTCAGGTGAGGCATTGCTATGGTCCCAAGTTGGAAGCTCAAAGAGTTTAACAAGCATTTACTGAACACTTCCTCTGGTTTCCCCTGTGGGCTAGGCACTGTGGATTGAAACAAAATCCCCAAATTACAAATATGCCTAAAGGCACATTATATAAACCTGATCCTAGTACATAATTATATAAAATGATCTGTAGTACCAATTCTCCATATATAAGTCCATGATACAGATTTTTAAATGTTTCAGTGATTGAATTGGAGAAATTTTTAGGGAGGAACATATGAAGAAAATGCCGTCTTAGGTGACTTTGTTAACCTTGAGAGGCTACTACTGGTGGACATACAACCATTAGGCTATATCACATGGCTTCCAGAGGTTATAATAATCTACTGTAAAAATTCCCTTCCTAGACCCTCTAGAAAAGGCTAATAGATCAGGTGCCCATCCTCTACAAACCCTTCCTGACTCACTGGCTCTGGGACATTTAGGTGAGTGAGAATTCAGCCCTGTCACTATCCAAGAATCTCATTTTATATTGCAGGTTGGAGAATCCAAGATTGCAGAGCCATGACAATCCCTGATAATAGCAGCCTCCAGAAAGCCACTTTCTTTCTGACAGGCTTTCAAGGTATGGAAGATCTCCACGGCTGGATCTCTATTCCCTTCTGCTCCATTTACATGACAGTTATTTTGGGGAATCTTACCATCCTCCACATCATCCGTACTGATGTCACCCTCCATGAACCCATGTACTATTTCTTGGCCATGCTGGCCTTCACAGACTTGGGCCTTTGCCTTTCCACGCTGCCCACTGTGCTCGGCATCTTCTGGTTTGATGCCAGAGAGATTGGCATCCCTGCCTGCTTCACTCAGCTCTTCTTCATTCATACATTGTCTCTAGTGGAGTCCTCAGTTCTATTGTCCATGTCCATTGACCGCTATGTCGCCATTTGCAACCCACTGCATTACTCCACCATCCTGACACCAGCATGTATTGTCAAGATGGGACTGAGCGCGGTGCTTAGAAGTGCTCTCCTCATCCTTCCCTTGCCATTCCTCCTTAAGCGCTTCCAGTACTGCCGTTCCCACGTGCTGGCCCATGCCTACTGCCTGCACCTGGAGATCATGAAGTTGGCCTGCTCGAGCATCGTTGTCAATCACATCTATGGACTCTTTGTTGTGGCCTGCACCGTGGGTGTGGACTCCCTGCTCATCTTCCTCTCATATGCCCTTATCCTGCGCACTGTGCTGAGCATTGCCTCCCATCAGGAGAGACTTCGGGCCCTCAACACCTGCGTCTCTCACATCTGTGCTGTGCTGCTCTTCTACATCCCCATGATCGGCTTGTCTCTTGTGCATCGCTTTGGTGAACATCTGCCACACATTGTACACCTCCTCATGTCTTATGTGTATCTGCTGGTACCACCCCTCATAAACCCCATTGTCTACAGCATCAAGACCAACCAAATCCGTGAACGCATCATTAAGAAGTTTGAGTTTGTAAGGTCACTTATGTGTTTTCGGCAGGATTAGGTTAGAGTAAGGGGAGGAAGATTTGGGCATAATGCTCACAGGTTTCCTTGGTTTCAGCTATGCTTTGGCAAAATAATAAACTTCTGATTATCAACTAAAAGGTAATTAGCTGCGCAATATACAGGCAGTGTGATGATAGGAAAATTACCTACCTCTCTGTTCTTCAGTTTCCTTAGCTGCAGCATAAGCCCGGAGGTAATTATACTAACTTCCTTTCTCATAAGGATGTTGTGATGATTAAATGAGATAATTCATGTAAATACCTAACATGGTGCCTGAAAAATATACAATTCTTAATAAATATTAACTATTATTACTTTAGAAAATTCAAAAAAGCACACAAGTTTAATC
>NW_007736497.1:41678-42583 GCF_000696425.1 Galeopterus variegatus
TTAGTGGAGACAGTGTCAGGCAAATCTTTTTGTACATCCAGTTAGGTGTCCTTGTGACTCATGTAGCAAGTGGCAGTTTGAAAAATTTCTTGGCAAAAGTTTTTGTTACAAGTTTATGTGAATAAGACTCTTTGTAATGGTTCTTATCACAGGCCTGTATGCATGAGTGCCCTCCCACCTCAGCCTTCTGGCTTTATTTATTTTTTGTTAGAGTTTGACACACATGACTACATGTTGATTGAAACAACTTTCACAGTTGGTGCATATGTCCCCGTTGACAAGTTTGTGTGAATTCATAAATAGTGAACTATTACACTTTATAGTAGGTAGATGAATCCTCCTGTAGGACTTTTCCTGCAGTCATGATAAGGAAAGAATTTTGGCTCAGCAGTTTCTTCCCTTTCCAGTTAATTTGGCTTGATGCCACATACCAGACAGCAAGCCCAGGGAAGAGAAACACAAAGATATAGCACTTCACCATGAAGAGGAAACAAATAGAGCTAATGGTGCTACAGGAAATTTGACTACATTCAAAAATCATGTTTTAGCATCTCAACTTTCCCTATGAGGAAGGCACCCAGGGAGAGAACTACAAGTAAAACCACTTTTCATAACTTTACAAAGGCACACATGGATATGAATACATACAAAAGTACACATATGTTTACACAATGGCTAAAGTATTTCAAGTATGTAGATTCATATAAATATACATCTTAACTGAATAAAAAACTTTGAGCAGACACACACTCTGAACAATGTTTCAACACTTACACAAAAGAAACCACACAGCTATACGCATGCATGCATGTATGATCCAAATCATAAGACTTCTGCAACTACACTTTTTCTTAGTGAAGTGTTTCTATACCGGATAAAGCCATCAGCCTTTGGCCAGAGTACAA
>NW_007736497.1:43297-46746 GCF_000696425.1 Galeopterus variegatus
TATGATCCAAATCATAAGACTTCTGCAACTACACTTTTTCTTAGTGAAGTGTTTCTATACCGGATAAAGCCATCAGCCTTTGGCCAGAGTACAAGCTGTATACCTCACTGACCTGCCACTCTATTTTTATTTTATTTTACTTATTTTGTTTCGCTTTGTTTTGTTTTAATTTATGCATGTTTTACAACCTGCTACATGTATCCATTTGGGGCTCTTTTGGATGAGCCACTATGTCTCAGTCTTTGTCAGACTCAGGCCCATGGCAGGATCTACGGCGACTAGTGTTGCGCTGGAAATCTCTAGGTTAGGAATGGGTTGTGAGTCTAGGAAGAAAGAGGAGCTTCTCTGCTACAGAGTGCAAAGAGGACAGGTTACTCCATCCACTTGTCATTAGAGTTTAAAAGTCCTGCAAGCTGCTTGTATGTCTTCTGCCATTTGTTGGTTGTCCCTTCAACACCAATGCCTTCCTCAGCTTGTAGAAAATTGTCTGAAAATCAGGACAGAATCTAAGTAAGTTCAAGTGGTTTGACTTGAAAGATTAGCTTTCTCTAGATTCACAAAATTCAATATATTCATTGTTCTTCCAGTCTTATGTCTAAGCAAAGACTTAAACGGTACAGTCTGATATATCTATCAGTAATAATAGCAGCTGGATTTATTTATTACTAGAAGCATTTTATATCCTGAAATAAAGTATACTTTTTAAATTATGGTAGGATATTAGAGAAAATATTACCCTTTTCATATTTGGATATTGTATAGAAAATTATCAACATATGGTGGTAAGCCATAAATGTAGATGAAATTCAAATCAAACCCAAAAGAATACTTATTATACAATCCTTCTCCCCAATTGGGACTGAAAAATACACCCAAAGTCCTTGGCAGAACTGCACACAGCACTGTCTAGAATCATACTGAAGGCATTATTTTCATTTTTTTTGTGCTCACTTTGAATTTAGTTATATCATCATTATCTCCAAGTGTCAGTGGTTAGAGTGGGACTTATGTTGGAAGGAATCAGGCTGGAGGTTGGAGAAATAGCTGTAGCTTGATAAGAAAAGAAGAAGCACACATTGGGAATGAGGTAATGTGGAAGAGAGCCATCGTAGGCAAAAGGGCACTGAGGCTGTCTCTTTAGAGACATATATACACATGAGTTTTCCTAAAGCAAAGCACCTTCTGGGTAGAGAAGCCATGAGGGAAAATGATAGATAAGTTGAGGTTAGAAGGAAGGTAGGAAAAAGAGAAAAGCAAAGAGAAGGAAGGAGATATGGAGCAAGAGAGTGAATAAAAGAGAAAGGCAAGGGCCAGCCCAGTGGTGCACTGCTACAGTGCGCCGCTTGGGAGTGCGGTGGCGCTCCCGCCGAGGGTTCGGATCCCACATACAGACCGGGCGCTCACTGGCTGAGCGAGGGGCGGGAGCAGCACCGAGGGTTGCGATCCGTTACCGGACATGAAAAAAAAGACAAAAAAAAAGGAAAAAAAAAAAAGAGAGAAAGGCAAGGAGAGGTGGAGGAAAGGAACTATGTTCAATCCAATGGATTCAGATTTTACTCATTCAGAACTGCATTTAAAAGGGCTTTTATTAGAATTCTGATGTGTCCAGTTTGTCTTATGCTCCCTGAGTGTAAAATATGCAAATTGACACCTAACGGTGTGGTTTCTACTGTTAATAGAAACAATAGCTACTACTTGTTGACTCCCTCCCATATGCCAAGAATTTCATGGTGGTTGTAACTAATCATTTCCATTACTCAACAAAGTGGATTGTATTATCTCCATGTTACAATGGAGGAAAGTGGTGCTGAGAGATAGAAAGTAAGTAGGAACAGGGCTGGGATGCAAAGCCAGGTTTCAGGTATTCCAAACCCGGGGACTTTTTCAATGTGCCTCACTGCTTTATAAGTTGTCATGTTCTATAAAATATAGTAAAGGACACATGACTGCACACATGCAGGCATGAATGAACCACTGTGTGCAAAGAGCTCTGTGCTTGTAGAAGCATACTCATGAACTCCGGAGGCAACCAAACATGTCTCCACTCCCACTCAACCAAAACAGTTATAGATGGCCTCTTTCTTATTCTACCAGTTAATTACATCAAGGAAGAAATTAAGTTCAGGCCTGGCAAGGTCCTCTGAATGATATTGGGGCCCAAGAGAAGAAGGCTTAGATTCCTTAAATGAGGACCCAAAGAGTATTTATAATAAGGTCCTATAAAGACAGAAATCTAGGTATCTGCCAAACATAATATTTTGTTCCCTCTCTTTTGTTCCCCTCTAAGCTGAGCGCCCATCTTTAACCCTTAGATCCACTCACCTGTCCTTTTCAGTGCTGGTAAGTAAACCAATAACCTCTAAGGCATGAAGAAGACAGGCAAGTTGCTAGCAGCTCTGCTTTGTGTCTGCTCTGGCTTTTCCTGCACCTTTCCAAGAAAATAAAACTTGGAAAAAGGAAAGAGAATTAAGATGCAGTGAGGTGGTGAAAAGTTATATGTGATGGAAGAAAAATGTAAAAGCTCATTCCAGTGTAACCTCTTCACATAAACAGGTAATCTGGGAATAAAACTAGAAATGCACATAGGTCCCAAGCATTAGACGGGAGACCTAGAGGGAGGGTGATGAGCAGAACTCTTTTTCCAATCGTAGCAATATGCTAACCAGACAGTGTCATAGTGTGGTCTGCAAAGCACTAGGAAGCCATACTCTAACCCCTCACATTTTCCTTTTATGAACGTATTTTGAAATATAAATCTGATTTTATTTTTTTCTTTAAAATAAGTGTCTTCAAAATGTGGTAGAGAGAGAGAGAGAGAGAGAGAGAGAGAGAGAGAGAGAGAGAAGACAAATTCCACTATAAACAGTTTTCTCTCACAGTGTTGGGTGATCAATTTGTCAGATCCCCCTCAAGTAGGAAACTGAGGAGAATGGACTTGGGGAGCTGTAGGGAGAAAGCTAGGGTGGTAATATATCAGATATTAAATTCTAGTGCCAGAAGTCTGGGAGAGAGGAAGGCAAGAAAGAGAATATAGGAGCATCATCAAAGTCTCTGTGACCTCCTTCACCAGTGTGGGCAGCAAATATATACCAAGAGTCAGTTCAATGCCAGGCACTGTGCTTGGCATTCATAAATAAGGGAATTCATCATCTGTCAGTTTCATGGGGCTTTTTGGAGTATTAAATGCTGTACTAGATCTGGAAATGCCCGGTAAATGGGAGAACATGGGTTGTACATTAAAATACTAATACATCTTATTCCTAAACTTTAAAAATTACACTTACTTTTATTTTCACTATAAACCTAAGCATAAGAATTTTTTTGAAAAATTCTTTAAAAGATATAATAAAATCATAGTATATGTTTTGCTATATTTTTATTTAAATCTGTTCTTTTTTGATAAAAATAATTTAATTTTATACTTAAGTTCTTTTAAAGTGAGATTGAGA
>NW_007736497.1:47110-49707 GCF_000696425.1 Galeopterus variegatus
GTTCTTTTTTGATAAAAATAATTTAATTTTATACTTAAGTTCTTTTAAAGTGAGATTGAGAGAATAGAAAGAAAGACAGAAGAGAGGAGGAGAGAAAGACTAATATATGGTAAGGGAGAGAGAGAGAATTTCATACAAGGTTTAACACATACATGTTGAATAAACAAACAAATAAAGGGACCGATGAGTACAGTCTCATCTTTCTCACTAAGATTTTTCCTGGAGAGAAGAGGTTACTTATCTTCATTTTATGTGCTTCTCTTCATTTTCATCTCAGTCCCACAACATCAAGCAAGATGCAGAACAAGCAACTGCCAGAAAACAAGAAAAGTAAAAGTCCAAATTGTAGAACTATAAAGGAAATAAGAATTCCATAGTAAAAAAAAACCAACCAGAAATGATAAGGAAAATAAAAGAGAGAGCAGTTTGATTAGAATAATCTAAATTAGGCAAGACGTATCGTGAAAGAACAGCTAATATACCGCCTTGGCCGTACAGCAGCTAAATTAGGCAAGACGTATGGTGAAAGAACGGCTAATATACAGGACGATAATGGCAGCATATTATATACATATAACTTTTTCCAGGCTATTTTATCATTCACATTCAATTTTCCATCTGTTCATTACAATACAGCAGTAGAGAAACCCATCCACTACTTCCCTCTAATGAGCAATGGTTCTGAGGGTTCTCTTTGGAACCAAGAGCACAGGGTCTATCATTAATGCAGCACCCAACCCGCAGCTTTCATTCTAATGGGGATTACGGAGGAATTGTAAACCTGGCTCACCATCCCATCTTCCCTCTCTCCTGAGCAACTCAGTGATATTATATGTTGTTAGTTATGGCAGTCACCTCTGTGAACCCATCTATTGATTATTGGCTTTATTGGGTGCCTCTACTTGGGTTTGGTCTTTTCTGCCCTCGGCAGTCCTGGTTATCTTCTGGTTTAATCACTGTGATGTTGTTGCAGATTCCTGCTTCACTCAGCTCTTCTTCATTCACACTTCCTCCTTCGTAGAGTCTTCAGTTCCTTTCTCAATGGCCTTAAACCACTGGGAAGTCATTTCTCATCTATTGGGGTGCACCTCACTGCTAGTGGGGTGCACCTCACTGCTCACAGTTTCCAGAGTCCAATAGGTGGACTGTTTTTGTTTGTTCGTTTGTGTTTTGTCCAGGAGCCTGACTCTTGTCCTACTCTTCCCCTTTCTTCTAAGATGGTCCCTTCATTGTACAGTGAGCACTCTGACCCATCCCTCTGTCTACAGCAACTTAAAATGAACTTGGCCTGCTTTGGCATAACTATCAACTACATTTATGTCCTAGTGTCATTGGATACAGATGTAGGTATGGAAACCATCCTCATTCTTTCCTCCTACACCCTTATCTTTCATGGTGGGCTGCATGGCAATACTTGAGAGCCAGCTATGGGCCCTGGGCACCAGCGTTTCTCACCAATGCACTGTTCTTGTCCATTCTTGCATCGTTCTTGTCAGACAGGGTTCATCCTCATCAGAGAATCTCTTTTTCATTCCAAAACTACTTGATGCACAACTGTTTTCACCATGATAAAAGCTACCTTGTTTAAAATGGCTCTGATTTTTCAACTTTTTTAGTGTTTTTACCTGAATGCTAATTGAAAGGTGTTCTAGTAAAACACATATAAAAATGGTCACATTTCTCCAGTAAAACATTGAATACCAATTGTTTTGTTAAAATTTTAATTTTCTCACACTATTTTTATTCAGTGCTATCCTATTATTATAAAAGTCAGACTTCCTCTCCAATTCTCATATTACCCATTTAAACAGTAGGCTAAATGAGATAAATTAGTCAGTTTCAAATATCTAATGAGTGAGATCCCAGAACTGCATGCAGGCCTGTCAGACTTTAAAACTTGGACTTTTTGAAATTGTGCTATTTAGATTTTCTGAACTTTAATTTCCCCACATCATATCCTGTTTTCCCGTACAGAAGCTTCAAGGCTAAAATTTATTTATATATTATTTTTATTTTTTATTGGTTATGAATATTCATGAGATACAAGGCTGATTGTCACCCCTCGTGCCCAAAAAGTGATGGCCAGATTCATATTGGCAGCATGCCCATTACCACAAATTGCATTTGTACCCTGTGTCCCCCACCAAATTACCCCCAACCTCCCCTTACACCGCAGTCCACTTTGTAGCCCAAGGCATGTTCTCTCCCTCTGCAAGTCCAATGCACTACTGTGGTCTTTCTTTCCTTCCTTCTTTCCCTCAGAGCTCCCACTTATGAGTGAGCACATGCGGTATTTATCCCTCTGTACTTTGCTTATTTCACTCAACATAAGTTTCTCCGGCCTCAATCATGTTGTTGCAAGTGGAAGAATTTCAGTCTTTTTTATGGTAGAGTAGTATTCATGGCTAAAAATTTAAAGCAGACAGGATTATCTTCCCTGTACTATGGATCAATCTTTATACTCTTTTTAATTAAAACTATTGAAAGATTAATCAAATCTCTCTCTCTTTGTCTCTCTTTCTATCCATATATCTGACATTAAAATGTATTTTCTGCCAAAACATATGTAATGCTAACTCTCTCCTCCCAGAGCTTGG
>NW_007736497.1:50645-51567 GCF_000696425.1 Galeopterus variegatus
CATTAAAATGTATTTTCTGCCAAAACATATGTAATGCTAACTCTCTCCTCCCAGAGCTTGGCCTTAGAGGATGTTAATAAATATTACTTGCAGGGGGGTGGAGAATAAAATGTATCATTTTATTAAATGAAAAATATTATTTTTGTTGTGAAATATTTATTAACTAGATGAATAAATAAGTAACTAGGATATATGAATAAACAGGTGCTACGGCTGAATTGTTTCTACCCAAAATTTATATGTTGAAGTCCCAACTCCTAAGATCTCAGAATGTAACTATATTTGGATATAAGGTCATTAAAGAGGTGATTAAATTAAAATGAACCCAACAGGGTGGTCCCTAATCCGATCTAGCTGGTGTTATAAGAGGAGAAAATTTGGACAAACAAAGAGAATGCAGGGGTGCCCATGTGCAGGCGAAGAGCCTTGTGAGGACATAGTGAGAGGTTTGGCAAACCAAGGAGGGAGGCCTCAGGAAGACCAAACCTGTCAGTACCTTAATCTTAAATTTTTATGGCCTTAAGAACTATGGAAAATAAATTTCTGTTGTTAAGCTACTCAGTCTATGGTATTTTGTTATGGCAGCCTTAGAAAATTAATATAACAAGTAACTGTGTTTGGGAAAAAATTCTAGGCCAAACATGAAGATGCCTTTTTAATTATAGAGAGCATAGAAAATTCTGGAATCAGAGTTGAAAATAAATTGTAAAAACAAGGTTATATGAAATTTTTAAATCTTTGTGATTGTCACAAGTGTCAAAGATTCTGATTGCATCCTGGGATAAGGCCCAGAAATCTGCATTTTAACAAGCATCACAAGAGATTCTGATCCAGATCATCTGGGACTGTAATTGGAAGAACACTGCTTCATGATATTTAAATGTGTATGCAACATGCTCAACCAGAGACTACTATAATGTGG
>NW_007736497.1:52290-53291 GCF_000696425.1 Galeopterus variegatus
ACTGCTTCATGATATTTAAATGTGTATGCAACATGCTCAACCAGAGACTACTATAATGTGGACACAAGAGGAAGCCCTCCACATTCCAAAGGGATCAGCCAGGCCAATAAATTGTGATAACCTCTTATGATTGGTTTGGGGACTATGGAACATTCCTTAATATTTATGCCTTTATACTCCCAAGAGAGACCCAATAAGTTGGATATCAATTATCCAGGTAACAAAAGCACTGAAGTGGCCCTCTTTTTCTCTCCCTAAAATGTCTTCTCCATCAGTATTCACAGAGTCCAAAAATAGATGATTAGCTCTTCATATGCCTGTATTAACATGTAAAAATCCTTTTTGTTTTGGCTACCTTTTACAGGGGCTCACCTCACCCACAAGGGTAAAAAAATAGATTCCTCCAATTAGCTCTTTGATGTCTAAAAACAAAGGGCTGAGTTCTGAGTAGATCAGAGACAGGAAGAGGAGATGAAGTCCCTGAGTGTAGGTAGGGGACAGGAGCATAGAGGGTTACCCAGGGCCCCAAGACTAGGCATCAGCACTATCCCAGCATTTCTAACAGCCTGGCTTCGCTATCTTCTTCCCCTTAGTGATGGGAAAACACTTAATTTAAATCACTTAATGCAATTTAAGTATATGTAACTGCATATGGTTACCTAACTTAGCATGCACGCTGTCACATCCAATGTGCATAAACTGTAGTTGTGTTACATGATACATAAAACATGATCAACAACACCCACTCTGCTCTCCTGAAGTTATGAAGTTTGTTAAAAACTTTCACCATATTCTTCAGCAGTAGCTACAAGTGCATGGCACCCTCTGAGTTTTCTATCCAGGCATCTCACAAGACCACTCTCTTCTCCTCTTATTCCCTTATCCCCAGAGTCTGAGGTAATGATGTCCTGGGTGCCCATCCTAGTAAGGAATTGATTAAAGAAAGGTCTCAATGGGTACCGCAGGCAGTTTCATAAAAATCAGGGATTTAAACATTCACC
>NW_007736497.1:55008-56728 GCF_000696425.1 Galeopterus variegatus
ATTTCATTTGTTATTTAACCTCCATTCACTTCACACTGTATTAACTTAAACAGCTGCCTTGTTTTGTTAACCTAAATTTTTTTAACTTTTCAGTATGTGTTTTGGAGCGTCAGAGGCCTAAGTTTGAATGCCAGCTCTGGAACTAATTGGCTGTGTGACTTTAGGCACATAATCAAGTTCTCTAAGCTTCCCTTCCCTCATTTGCAAATTGAGGCAATAATACTTTTGACATTTTTCTAAGTTCTCAATGTGATTACTTTTGCAATGTTCCTGATACAGAGTCTGGAAAATAATAGATGTTTGTGACAAATTATATTTCTTCCTTCTTCACCACTCTACTCATTTTAATTTTAAAAATATTTTCTGCCTTAGGTTTTATGAGTTATATTGTTAACCACCATCTAGCTTATCACAGCTCTTCTGAATTCACTTTGATGAGTAACACGATAACTACCGATGATGGCCACAGCAGAAACTGAGGAGTTCAGTACAAGAGCCAATCTGAACTTCAAGTGGACGGTGAGTTCATAACATGGGCTATTAATGTCACTGGTATTCAGAGTGAGAGAGAAAATGTCTGTGGATATATTTATGTGTATTTCTCCAATCAGTTTATTTATTAATTCAGCTACAGTCAGCACTTTTTTGAAGGCCTATTAACCCCTTGATTTTAAGCTAGCTACTGTTATTTGACACTGAATTATCATCTATGTAGGAAGAAAGTGTAATAGTTATTTAGANTGCAGTAAAGCCATCATCAAAGAAGACCTTAACCAGATGTGTTCACTGGAGGTTGGATTTTCCATCCTCCAAAACCGTAAGCAATAAATTTCATTTTCTTACAAATTACCAAGTTCCATGCATTTGTTATAAGCAAAAGAAAAGGACTAATACAATAAGGAAAGAAGATAAAAGAATAGCAAAGGAGAGGAAGAAAAAATAATAGAAAGGTTGGAACATTAGTGATGGGCCTGGCAGAAAAGAAGCATGCGAGGAGCATTCGATGAAAGGTCTATTCATAAGAGATAGGCAAAGTTAAGTATGGCCAACAGGAATAGTGAAGATGCTTAGCCTGAAAAAGCCAAGAGAGCAATTGCTGGAACCTAATGAGATATGTTGCTGCAGAAGAAAGATCCCCAAGAAGAGCTGTGGCCTTCGGTGCTGAAACACAGCCACTGCAGATCAGCAGTAGCACAGGGAAGAAGCCTGACCTCTCCTTCTGCCCATGCTTCTGTCTCTTCTGGGTGCTTCCCATTGGCTGAGCCTAAAACAAAGTACACAGGGCAAGGGGTCCTGGCTGATGCAGAGGCCAGAGCAGAGCAAAAAGGGTGGAAGAGCTCACATAGAATATTCAACTCACCCAGTTTTGCTATAAGTTGTGTATGACCTTAGCAGGTCACTTCACAATTCTCTATCTTTGTTTCTTGTTGAAACTATGAGACTAAAAAATATTTCCCTCAAAGATATTGAGAGGAAGCCAAGAACCACAGTAAATCAACCTCTGGGAGGAACTATACAGTTCTAGGTCTATTTGATTCTAAGTCTTCTGGGAGTTTTTGTTTTTGTTTTTCTTTTTGCCTTTCTAATTTCTGCCAGGTGCAATCACTAGAATTTCCTCAACACATTTCAGGATTTTGGAGGAAATCCAACTCCTCCCTTCCCTCCACATACAATGATACTGGGGTTCCCAGGAAACAACAGCAGTGTTTCCTCCACCTTC
>NW_007736497.1:57523-58785 GCF_000696425.1 Galeopterus variegatus
AACTATACAGTTCTAGGTCTATTTGATTCTAAGTCTTCTGGGAGTTTTTGTTTTTGTTTTTGTTTTTGCCTTTCTAATTTCTGCCAGGTGCAATCACTAGAATTTCCTCAACACATTTCAGGATTTTGGAGGAAATCCAACTCCTCCCTACCCTCCACATACAATGATACTGGGGTTCCCAGGAAACAACAGCAGTGTTTCCTCCACCTTCCTGCTGAGTGGCATTCCAGGGCTGGAGCACATGCACATCTGGATCTCCATCCCACTGTGCCTAATGTACCTGGTTTCCATCCTGGGCAACTGCACCGTCATTTTCATCACTAAAACAGAGCCCTTGCTACATGAGCCCATGTACCTCTTCCTGTCCATGCTGGCTCTGCACCCTCCCTACAGTGCTGGGCATCTTCTGGGTTGGGGCACGAGATATTGGCCATGATGCCTGTTTTGCCCAGCTCTTTTTTATTCACTGCTTTTCCTTCCTGGAGTCCTCCGTGCACAGTAGTCTATGGCCTTTGACCTCTCTGTGGCCATTCACCACCCCTTGCGTTATGCTTCCATTTTCAGCAACACTGTCATTGGCAGCATTGGCCTGGCTTCCCTGGGCCGTAGTGTAGCAATCATCTTCCCATTGCCTTTTATGCTCAAAAGATTCCCTTACTGCGGCTCCCCAGTCCTCTCCCACTCCTACCTTCTCCACCAGGAAGTGATGAGATTGGCCTGTGCAGACACCAAGGCCAACAGCATCTATGGCATGTTTGTCACTGTGTCCACAGTGGGTGTAGACTCGCTGCTCATCCTCTTCTCCTATGCCCTGATCGTGCGCACTGTGCTGTCCACCGCCTCTGGGGCTGAGAGACTCAAAGCCCTCAACACATGCGTTTCCCACATCTGTGCTGTGCTCCTCTTCTACACTCCCATGATTGGCTTGTCTGCCATCCACCGCTTTGGAAAGCAGGCACCCCATTTAGTCCAAGTGGTCATGGGCTTCGGGTATCTTCTATTCCCTCCCCAATAAACCCCATCATCTACAGTATGAAGACCAAACAGATCCGAGATCAGGTGACACATGCCTTTTGGTAATAACTGGGTCTAGTGCTGGAGGCACTGTCTCTTTAAGTGTGGTCTTACTCATACAATATCTACAGTATGTGAAACAGAGAAGACATTAATTTTATTTACTTTTATTTATTTATTTTTATTATTTTTTCTGTGTGTGTGCTTTAGATCAGGAAATTTTTGTTTTGGATTTTTTTTATGTTTTT
>NW_007736497.1:59555-61100 GCF_000696425.1 Galeopterus variegatus
TTTTTTTTTTTTTTGTAACATAGTTGATTGTACATGTCTTTGGGGTACACACTTGTGTGCAATATGTGATGTCCAAATCAGTATAATTAGTATGTTCAGCATCACACAATGAAATCGTTTTTTATTTATTTGTTTATCTTTTAGCTCTCACTTATGAGTGAGTCCATGCATTCAGTATTTCTCTTTCTGTGCCAGGCTTATTTCATTTAACATGACTTTCTATAAGTTCATCCATGTTGCCGCAAATGGCAGTATTTCATTATATTTTATGGCAGAGTAGTACTCCATTGTGTAGATATGCCATATTTTCTTCATCTGGTCATCTGTTAATGGATGTTTAGGTTGGTTCCAACTCTTGGCTATTGTGGATAAAGCTGCAATAAACAGGGGGGTGCAGTTATCCCTTCAACATGATGATTTCCATTCCTTTAGGTGTATACCCAGCAGTGGGATTGCTGGATCATATGACAGTTCTGTCTGTAGTTCTTTGAGGGATCTCCATACCATTTTCCATAATGGCTGTACCAATTTACAGTCCCACCAACAGTGTAAGAGGGTTCCCTTTCTCTGCATCCTTGCCAGCATTTGTTATTCTCTGTCTTTTTTAATAATAGCCAGTCTATCTGGAGTGAGATGATATTTCAGTGTGGGTTTGATTTGCATTTCCATGATGCTGAATGATGTTGAGCATTTTTTCATGTGTTTGCTGGCCATTTGTATGTCTTCCTTTGAGAAATGCCTATTCAGCTCCTTGGCCATTTTTTTAACCAGGTTGTTTGAACTTTACTGTTAAGTTGAGTTCCTTGTGTATTCTGGATATTAATCCTTTGTCAGATGTATAGTTTGCAAATACTTTAACCCATTCTATATCTGGAGGTTGTCCATTTAATGTCTCTAATGTTTCTTTTGCTGTGCAGAAGTGCAGAATCTTTTTCATGTGTGTGGCTGGCCAGCATGGAGATCCAAACCCTTGACCTTGGTGTTACAGTACTGTACTCCAGTGCTCTAACCAACTGAGCTAACCAGCCTAACTAGCCAGCCCCTTTGCAGAAGCTTTTTAGTTTGATATAATACCATTTGTTTATTTTTCCTTTTGTTGCCTGTGCTTTGGGAGTCATATTCATAATGTCTTTGCCCATCCTACTTCCTGAAGTGTTTCCCTTGTTTTCTCTTGGGAGTTTTATAGTTTCAGGCCTTATGTCCAAGTCTTTAATCCATTTTGAATTAATTTTGGTGTGTGGTGAGAGGTAAGACATCAATTTATTTACTGGCAAATATATACAAGGATGAAAAACAAGTCACAGCCCTCACAGAACTCTTCTTCTGGTAGGGGACTGAGGGGAAACAGAATATAGTATAATGTGGCAAATCGTATTCCCAAAAAATGGACACAGAAATATTTCTAATCCCACATCCTCCTTCAGAAACTTGCCACTCCTCCATCGAGAGATGGGGTCTATTTCTTCTCTCCTTGTAACTGCCTTAATGAATTGAACACTGTGGAAATGACCCTGTGAGACTTTTGAAGCTAGGTCATAAAAGGTA
>NW_007736497.1:62790-63690 GCF_000696425.1 Galeopterus variegatus
CCGTGCCTCATCCTGTCTGGAATGAAAAAGCTGTTTCTGCAATGGTGTGTATATATGAACCATGAGTGTCATCATGTGAAAGATCCAAGATTAGTTATATACAGCAAATAAAATAACATAGAATATGTGTGTGAGTGTCATGGGTGGTTTTTGTCTTGTATCTGTGCATAGTCAAAACTTCAGAAAAATCGTGAAACCACTGAAAATTCTAAGTTGTATGTACAACTCCACAGCTGGACTATCTCTGTGCTGTGTACTAGTAATTTCAGTCCACATATAGGAGTTATATTCTCTTACATCTTATGATGAATTAGAGTCCTTTTATCCAAGAAAGTATACTAAACATGTACTCAAGTTTGGAAAGCTCTATATTCTCACTGTGTGACTGGAGCAAGTTATTTTACTCACCTGAGCTCAATTTTCTATTAAAATGAATATAACAATGTCTATTCCAAAAGGCTATCTACAAAATTTAAATATATGATATATGCTGAAGTTTCTAAGATAATTCTTAGCGTGATATTTGGCTCATAATAGATTTTAGTTACTTTCATTCCTAAAATAAAGCATAATAATGCAAAGTAAAACATACCATGGAAAATGGGTGATAAATAAAAGAGGGAGCCCAGAAACAGCCCTGAGGGAAAGGAGGGTTGTGGGTGGCTTTCTAGAGGGGTTGCCTTAGCTGAGGCTTTTAGCACAAGTAGAAGTTAGTTGGGCAAAAATAGTTGTTGAGTGTTTACTGTTTTCCAGACATGGTTAATTATACACTCTAGGAATATGATGGGTAAAAGGATAACAAATGACCATGCTCTTGACATGTTTTAGTGGGAGAGACAGATAATAGAATAATAAATGATCAACTATTTCAGATAGTGCTAAGTTGTTCTCTGAAGCAAA
>NW_007736498.1:0-8486 GCF_000696425.1 Galeopterus variegatus
CCCGGGCGTAGCCCAACAAAACTCTATAGAACACTACACCAGCAGCAGCAGTGTTCACGTTCTTCTCAAGCACACATATGAAATTCTCCAGCAGAGACCATATAACATAATAGTTTAGACCATTAAACAAGTCTCAACAATCTTAAAAATATTAAAATAGCATGAGTATGTTTCTGACCACAATGGAATGAAAGTAGAAATAAATAGAAAAAAACTGGGACACTCACAAATATGTGGAAATTAAACAACATGCACTAAACAATAAATGAGTCAAAGAAGAAATAAGTGAAATCAGAAAATACTTTGAGATTAATAAAAATGAAGAGAAGATTTACTAAAAATGATGACTTGCAGCTAAAATAGTGTTTAGAGGAAAATTTATAAATGTAAATGCTTACACTAAGAAAGAAGGCAAATAAATAACCTAGCCTTCTACCTTAATACATTAGATAGAGAAAAGCAAACTAAATATAAAGCAAGAAGCAAGAAAATAATAAATATTAGACTAGTAATGGATGAAATGAAGTCAAGAAAAACAATGAGAAAATCAATTAAGCCAAAAGCTGGTTCCTTGAGAAGATAAAACAGATTGGGCATTCTTTATTTCGAATGACCAAAAAAAGAGAGTGAAGACTCAAATTACTAAAATTAGGAAAGTAAGAACAGACATTACCACCAACCTTAGAGAAATACGAAGGATTATAAAGGAATATGCAACAAAATAGTAGCCAACCAAACCCAGCAAAATATAAAAATGATTATGCATCATGACCAAATGAGATTTATCCCAGAAACACACGGTTTGTTTAACATGATAATTCAGCATATCAACAGAATAAAAACCAAAACTTGCATGATCATCTCAGTAGACCCAGAAAAAGCATTTAACACAAAACAATATCCTTTCATGATTTAAAAAAAATGATGCTCAGGAAACAAGCAATAGAAGGAAACTTCCTCAGCCTGATAAAGAGAACTCTGAAACCCACACCTAACATCTTAATGATAAAAGATTGAAAGACTGGATGATTTCTCCAGAAGATCAGGAAAGAGACAAAGATGTCAGAACAGGAAAAAGACAAGGATGTCTGTTCTCACCACATCTATTCAGCAGTGTACTGGATATTTTAGCCAGACCTATTAGGCAAGAAAAATAAATGTCTTATACAAAAAACTTCAGTCTTAGGTGAATTCCCTTTGTGAATTCTATCAACTATTTAGGGAAGGAATAGTACCAATTCTACACAAATTTCTCCAGAAAATTGAAGAAGAGGGAATACTCCACAACACATTTCATGAGGTTGATAATATTCTAAACCAAAGACATTGTAAGAAAACAAAACTATAAACCAATACTCCTCATNCAGAATAAAAACCAAAACTTGCATGATCATCTCAGTAGACCCAGAAAAAGCATTTAACACAAAACAATATCCTTTCATGATTTAAAAAAAATGATGCTCAGGAAACAAGCAATAGAAGGAAACTTCCTCAGCCTGATAAAGAACTCTGAAACCCACACCTAACATCTTAATGATAAAAGATTGAAAGACTGGATGATTTCTCCAGAAGATCAGGAAAAAGACAAAGATGTCAGAACAGGAAAAAGACAAGGATGTCTGTTCTCACCACATCTATTCAGCAGTGTACTGGATATTTTAGCCAGACCTATTAGGCAAGAAAAATAAATGTCTTATACAAAAAACTTCAGTCTTAGGTGAATTCCCTTTGTGAATTCTATCAACTATTTAGAGAAGGAATAGTACCAATTCTACACAAATTTCTCCAGAAAATTGAAGAAGAGGGAATACTCCACAACACATTTCATGAGGCTGATAATATTCTAAACCAAAGACATTGTAAGAAAACAAAACTATAAACCAATACTCCTCATGCAGATCGACATAATTCTTAAAATTTTAGCAAATTATATTAAATAACATGTAAAAAAGAAAATACACCAAAATCAAATGGGGTTTATTCAGGAAGTCAAGGTTGGTTCAATCTTTGAATATCAATGTAATTTTTTGCATTGCAAGACAGAGAAAACAAAATCATATGCTCATCTCAATAGAAGCAGTAAAATAAATTTGATGAAATTCAATGTCTACTCCTGACAGAACTCTCAGTAAATTAGCCCATACAGAACTTTGTCTTTCACATCTAACTACTGCATAACATATGTAGATATAGTTTAGCTATAGGGTTATAATAATCCATGCAGTCTCCTTCCATGATGAAGCTAAAAAATCATTCTATTTTCTTTATCCATCAGGTTCACATTTTCTTTGTTGTTTTCTTCATTGCAAACCTCCATTTGTAAAGATTTACTCATCTTCCATGATGAAGCTAAAAAATCATTCTATTTTCTTTATCCACCAGGTTCACATTTTCTTTGTTGTTTTCTTCATTGCAAACCTCCATTTGTAAAGATTTACTCAAAAAGAGCTGTCTTGGGAAATTGCCACTTAAATGTTTTTAAAAAGTGCTACCTAATTAGAATAGTTACTACCAACCTACATCAATTAAACATAACTATATTTAGAGATACATTTTTCATCCAGGGAATTATTTACACGTATTGCATTTGTTTTGTTCTTGTGCTTGTTTGTTTTGAGACTCTCAATAGCTCCTTATTTGTTAACTAGCTAGCAACCTTTTTTACTTTGGTAATCTTTCTGTTCTTGAAAGACTAACTTGATTTTTAACTTATGCATTGTTATTTTATTCACTTCATTGGAGTTGGTCCTGGTAACTCTGTAAAGCTGAGTGAAATGTTTTAGAAAGATAGTACAGTACAGAGGTTAAGAGCCTGGATTTTGGAGGACCCATTTCCTGGGTTTGAATTTCTGTTTTCTGTCTTACAAACTAATTTTAGGTAATTTTTATCCTTTATTTAACTCATTCCTCTCATATGAAAGTGAGTATAATAATAGTACCTACCTTAGAAGATTGGTAGGTGCATCAAATGTGTTGATATACTGAAATGCCTGGAAAAGTTTCTCACGTACAGTAGGTAAAAAGTTATGGAAGCACAATCTATATGAAACTCCTATATTCTTCATTTAGGCCAAGGTAACATTGAAGAAAATGCTAGCTGGTGCTGTTTCAAATTCATTGCTAGAGTATTGTGTTTTTAAATGTTTTTTAACAATAATTTTTATACGAACAAATACAAAATTATCTTTTAATTATTTCAAGAACTAAACAAATGACATAGTGGAAAAAAATCAGTACCTCTGGCATTTTGGAAATGTCAAAAATCAGAATTAGAGAAAAGAAGAAGAAAAGATAATTGCTAAAGATTTTGTTTTGAAACCTTTTGGAAATTAAGATGGTAATTCACATAATTACCTATTATAAAAGTGAATGAGAAACTGTTTAACAGCACAACATTTTGAAAATTGCTAAACATTCAATTGTTTGGATGTTGAACTAAACATATTTAAAACATAATGGAAGAATTTTGCTCATGTAAACTATTTTCACTTGATACCAGATAACTGTGCAAAGCTCTATGTTATATTTCCACACTAATTAAGAACAAATTAAATCTGGAGCCTAATTCGTATTTATTCACTCATTGAACATATTTGAATGTCTTATATATCTGAGGTACTGTACAGGTATTGGGGATAAACAGGTGAAGAAAACAGATATGGTCTTTGTCCTGATGGATCTTCCAATTTAGGGAGAGAGGCAGTACACATACAGATAGACAAGATACAATGGATGTTATGTACTATGAAGGAGCTCAATAATAAAACGTGAGAAGAGATCTGGCTCAGGTAGCTTGGCCCATGCATACTCCAGGCACGTGCTGAGTAACTCTTTCTCCAAACCATGCAAATCCATACTTTCTCTTCTCAGCTCCTTTCACAGCACCACATGACACACCTGTCTCCTTGTCACATGAACTTGACTTTTTCTCCCTTCCACACAACAAAATCAGCTGATAAATGCATTTAGAAGCTCTTCCTCTGATTAGTCCCTCCTTATTTTTATCATCACCACAACAGCAAGTCTTACCTTCTTCAAAGCTGCTAAAACACACAACTGTGGGTGGTCAGTGAATGTGTTGTTCAAGGGCTGAATTCTTCACACTGGTCCATCTACCTCCTTCCCCCACCCCAAATTATTCCATTTCAGCCAGTTACATGTTTGAATCGCCTGTTGGTCTATGTCACTAGCCTGAATCAGAACCCACTGGAGTTGCCAGCCTCTCACTGATAATGCACCTCTGCTTTAACCTGTTGCAGTTGAATCCATTGGTCTCACCTGCCATAAAGCACCAGTGAATTGGATCTCTGTCCACCACCATGAAAACACCTTGGGACCTCCCTGGGCATTGGCTCATGGCATCACCTGCACTTTCAGTTTCCACTTCCCTGAGCTGACACCCCCCACTCCTGATGGAAGACACTTGGTCTATGAAGCACCCCTGAAGTGAGCAAAACCTTGCCTTTCTTCAACTGGTTTCTTAGCCTGTGACTAGTGCAATGTGGGGCACACTGCAGTCTTCACTAAAGGGTGGATGAATTAATGAATGAACAAATGAATGAGTAGAGACCAAGAGAGCTCAGAAGAAAGTTAAGCATTTGCAGCCTCAGTGGAGACACATGCACAAGGGATGCCTCTTTGGACCCTACACATGAGCACCTACTCTGGTTCAAAAGCNCCCACTCCTGATGGAAGACACTTGGTCTATGAAGCACCCCTGAAGTGAGCAAAACCTTGCCTTTCTTCAACTGGTTTCTTAGCCTGTGACTAGTGCAATGTGGGGCACACTGCAGTCTTCACTAAAGGGTGGATGAATTAATGAATGAACAAATGAATGAGTAGAGACCAAGAGAGCTCAGAAGAAAGTTAAGCATTTGCAGCCTCAGTGGAGACACATGCACAAGGGATGCCTCTTTGGACCCTACACATGAGCACCTACTCTGGTTCAAAAGCCTCAGCATGAGGACACAACTGGAAGCTCCATCCCTTGACCTCAATGCACAAACAGAAATCTCCTCCAAGATTGGATACTATGGAAGCCACAACTCCAAGGAGAATTGGATACATGTTCAATATTTTAAGGTGTGACATGGCCCCATGGGCAGCAAGTCCTGGCATCTGAATCTGTGCCCTGAAGAGGTCTGGAGCAAAGTCAATGCATCATCCCTCTGGTCTGCTCTGTGCCTTGGCCAGGTCAACAGCAGGAGTCCTAACAGGTCACTTATTAAAAGACAGAAAACTGAGGACTTCTGGTCAAGATGGAGGAATAGACAGCCTCCAGAGTCACTTTCTCCCACAAATCAACCAATTTACAACTATTAAAAAGCAACAACAGCCAAGCTGGGGCCACTAGAGCTCAGGGGAAGAGGAGGAGAGACCTATAGAGTTGATGATGGCGGGAAAAGCCACAACGAGAGAAAGAAAGGATCGCTCCCAACATTTTGAGCCCTGGCCACTTCAAGTCTTGAGCTGATAAGCACATGGAGCAGGAGCTGGCAAAAGCTGCAGCTGTGCCCTTCATATGAAGTTGCTTGGAGGCAGCAGGGGAGAAGTGGGCCTTGGTGGCCCCCAGGCCAGCAAGACCACTAACAGTGTTCCCATGGACCCACATAGGAGGGAAAAGCCACAGACAAGTGAAAAAAGGAGCCACTCAGAGGCTGGTGGGTCATCATAGGGGACCAGTGCATGGCCCAGCCCATGGGAAGCATTTGGAGAGTGGGCAGCAGGGCAGATGTGCCCACTGGGGGAGCACTGGGGTACATCACGGACAGCTGATCCACCCTCCAGTCAGCACAGGCCCACTCAGTGTAGACTGGTCAGGAATATACAACTGCAGGAGGTACAGTTTGCTGAAAATTCTCAGGCCCAGACTAGAGTTTCCACACAACCCAGGTATACCATATATCACAGGACCTGGAAGAGTATACAAGGTCAAAAATTAAATACTGAGCTGTACATAAAGCCTTCCCCAGAGAATCAGCAGCAAAGCAGCAATTTAGCTCAACCACAGGGTTCAAGTGCTGATTCCCATAGAAAGTTCCTCCATTTTAGAAGTAAGCAAAGGACAACAAATTAGTCCCAGTGCAGAGTTTAAGTGGTGGGAAAAGCAAATAATTCAACACAGAATTGAAAGAAAAAACAAAACACCCAAAGATCAGAGAAAAAGTTTGATATTGACCAATAAAGGTCTAACACCAGCAAAGAACACCAATAAAACCTAGAAGGACTAGAAGCCTCCTGGGCTCCTAAGCTTGGGAGGAGGGAAGGCCATGGGCCTCAGCCACACAACATCGACATCTGCAACCAGTCCAGCAATGACCACTGAGCTGCTGCCAGAAGCTCCCCAGGCCCCCAAGCCAGGGGAGGGGAAAAGCAACAACAGCCAAGCTGGGGCCACTAGAGCTCAGGGGAAGAGGAGGAGAGACCTATAGAGTTGATGATGGCGGGAAAAGCCACAACGAGAGAAAGAAAGGATCGCTCCCAACATTTAAAATCTTGGCTGCTTTTAAGCTGGAGCTGGTGAGTGCATGGAGCAAGAGCTGGCAAAAGCCACAGCTGTGCCCTTTGGATGAAGTTACTTGGAGGCAGCAAGGGAGAAGAGGGCCTTGGTGGCTCCCAGAACAGCAAGACCATCAACGGGGTTCCTGTGGACCCACATAGGAGCAAGGAACCAAAATAACTGAAGAAAAAGAGCCACTCAGAGGCCAGTGAGTCATCACAAAGGACCAGCACACAGTCCATCCCATGTGAAGTGTTTGGAGTGCAGGTGGTGAGGGAGACAGGCCATCAGGGGAACACTGGGGCACAGCATGGACAGTTAAATTGCCTGCCAATCAGCCCAGAACCACTCAGTGGAGACTTGTCAAGAATATAGAATAGCTTGGGGTGCAGTTTGCTGAAAAGACTCAGGCCTAGACCAGAGTTTCCACACAACCCAGGTGTACAGGAACTCACAAGATCCAGAAGTCAACAATTAAAACCTGAGCTGCGCAAAACCTTTCCCCAGGGTATGAGCAGCAATTTAGCTCAACCACAGGGCTCAAGTGCTGGTCCCCACAGGAAGTTCCTCCACTTTAGAAGTAAGCAAAGGACAACAAGTTAGTTCCAGTGCAGAGTTTAAGTGGTGGGAACAGTAAATAATCCAACACAGAACTGAAAGAAAAAATGAAACAACCACAGATCAGAGCCAAAGTTTCATATTAACTAGTAAAGGTCTAACACAACAAACTAACACCTGTAAAACCTGGAAGGACCAGAAGTCCCTTGGGCTCCCAAGCAGGGAGTAGGGGGCTAGGGGCCTCAGCCATTCCCCCAACATCTGAAACCAGCCCAGCAATGACCACCCAGCCACCGCAGGAAGCACCCCAGGCTACAAGCTGGGGCAGTGAGGGACCGAGCTCCTTGGCTATGTCCCTGACACCTGCAACCAGCCCAGCAATGACGACCCAGCCTGCAGGAAGCACCATGGGATGTTAGGGGGCTGAGGGCTTCAGCCACACCCCCCTGACATCTGCATCCAGCCCAGCAACGACTGTACCAGTGCTGGAAGTGCCCTTGTCCCCAGTGCAGGAATGAGAGAAGTGCCACTGGCTTCAACCATGTTCGTCCTCCTTTCTCGTTCTCCCACCCTATTTCCTTTCCCCTTCTCCTCTCCCCATAATTTATTTATTTATTAATAAATAAACTTAAAAAATAAAAAGACAGAAAAAATAATAAAAAATAAAACATGAAAAGAGAAAAGAGAACAATAACTCAGAAAGTAGATCACAGCCTCTGAGGACCTGATCAGGAAAGACTCTCTCTGAGTGTACAATATTTAATCAGAGCCCTGACAATTTACAAGAAGTCAACCTAGTGAAAGATCTGAAGATCAGGGGCTTGGGCATTTCAAATACAAGAATCAGAGATATAAAGGCTGCAATACAGAAAAATTCATGGTGCCTTCCCGTTGCTTTCTGAAGGTCAGGGTTAGGGAGAGTAGAGTAGAATAAGATAAGGCGTTAGAGGCAGCTGGGAAGCAGATCATCCAAGACTTTGTAAGTCATGCTTTGGTTTTCTTTTTAACTTTTTTTATGTTAGTTTTTTTTTTTCTAATTTTATTTTTAAAATTTTATTTTATTTTGTCGATATACAATGTGGTTGATTACTGTGGCCCATCACCAAAACCTCCCTCCCCCGGCCTCTCCCCACTCCCTCCCAACAACCTCATATCAGTTCGCTTGTCGGATCAACTTCAAGGAATTGTAATTGTTGTGTCTTCTTCCATGGTTTTAAACGTAGATTATGGTACAAGAGCAACAGAAGTCATTTTAAACAGGACAGTCATGTGATTTGTTTTATATTTCAAAAATATCACACTGCTTCCTGTGTAGACAGTGAATTGGAGGGACAAAGATGGGAAGGAGGGGGTTTAGGTAGGTTATTACTTTTTCAGTGTTCTGAGTGGCAGTGATGACATTGACTAGGATGATGGCAGAGAGTTAGAG
>NW_007736498.1:9089-12865 GCF_000696425.1 Galeopterus variegatus
ACGGGCGCGACACTGAGGGTTGCGATCCGTTGCCGGACACGAAAAAAGACAAAAAGGAAAAAAAAAAAAAAGAAATAGGGAGAAATCAAAAGTAACGCAGGGGTTTTTTATTTGCTTTTTCTGATTTGAGTACTTGGGTTAACACTGGTATAATTTATAGCAAAATAGAAGCCTAGGTGAAGATCAGGTTTAGGAAGAGTTAGAGGAATCAAAAATTTAGTTTTGCATATGTTTATTTTGAGATGTCTTTTAGAAAATAGGCAGTTGGATTTAAGAGTCTGGAGTTTAGAGCAGGGTGCACAGTCTGATCATTACCATATTTATATTTTTACAGGCTGGAGGAAACAAGGAAGATTTATTTTCCTTAAAAGTAGCAATCTGCCAGCCTCACCTTTTGTGATTTTAAATGTCCTGATATTTTTCCCACAAGAGAAAATGCTTGTTTCTCCACAAGTTTTGTCTCAGAACTGACATCACTGTGTCATACCGTTGTACTTAACTAATGACTACAGGGAAGGGAATCATAGGGGACACAGGACATGTTTTTATCAAACACTGTTAAGTGTCTTCCTTGTTTCTCAGGGTTTGAATCCAACCTAGGAATTCATGTCTTTGTGGATATCATAAATGACTATTCACCTGCACAATATTTCCAGACATGTTTTTATGACTAACAAGTAAGTCTTCCACTTCATTACCATCTATAAACAGTAGTTCTCTTGTATCATATCAGAAAACTATCTTTGTTCCTAAACATATAATATTTTTAGAAGGTTTTTATCCTGTATATTACATATAAAACAAACCAATAAAGCTTAATAATTCCTGTCATAAAATATAAGCGAAAATTCACAGAAAATGTGGGATGCTTTGATACTAGATTAATGAAAAATAATATTTTCGGTCATCCTTCTACCAGTTACTGTGAAATAAAAAGGAAAAATTTATTTAATTGATAGGTGAGGAGTTGACTCATTATTCCAAACAATCTGAACACTTTACACAGACCAAGATAGTTACAAATGATCACCAGAGCACTTGTTTCCAACTCTCCCACCTTCCCACTGAAGAATAAATAATAAGCAAACAAAAACTTTAGACTGCTCCTGTTTGAGAGTGAGTGTGGGCAGAAGACAGCAGCCAATCACCAGCCATTTTATCAGAAATTAATGATATTGGGTTTTACTCTCATATTATATTTTCATATAAGGCTTGTAGAAACTTTTCATTACTTTATATCAGTGATCAGCAAACATTTTCTGTAAAAAGACAATGTTGTAGGCTTTGCAGGCCATATAGTCTCTCACAGCTATGCAACTCTACCATTGTGCTTTTTATCTATGGATTTAAGTGGGGCAGTGTTGCTTAGGATTCTGCATTTTCTATGAAGTTTTTGTGGTGAAATAGGTAAGATGTGCACTGATCCCTGATAGAAGATTGTGATCTAGAATCATCCTTTAGGTATCACTGTAAAGGAAAGTCTCGTAATTCACCTGGTATTGAGAAATGATCAGAAATGGTAAGCACTAAGACTGAATACTATTATCGCACTAGGTGGATTTGCAAAATTTTCACCACTGGAACCAGAAAATAGAGAGTGAATATTACACTCCTATTTCATCTAAACGGTATGCATGAGTTAGTGTTCCTTGATACAAAACATATTATATCGGCAAATCCCTTTTCTTTCAAAAGCAAAATTCATTTCTTCAAAGCTTTTCTGGATATCACATCTTACAACAACCACAAGGTTCAATAGCTTTAGATGTTGGCTTTAAAAAAGTAGACAAAAGATAATTTTAGGACTCAGCTGGTGATTTTTAATTTTCTTGTTCTATTTCTTCTCTAAGATACATGAAAAAATTTGACTTTGGCTAGTTGTCTGTTTTCTCCATTTGTCCTTCAATATTTATCCTGCCTCTTGAATTCTTTGGTTTCCTGATTTCTGGAAATGACCTGATCCCATGTATATTTCACATTTATATGCACAAATTCACAAGAGTTTGGACCCTGTAACCTACTGATATCATACCAAGAGTTGCTGTAACCTGTGCCCCATGAGTCTCTGTATCCATTACATTTTCCAATAGATTCAGGAATAATAATAGCTTAGAGTTGAATGAGGGGTCTCAGAAGCAAAACAATAGCCACAATACACTCTAATAAATGTATATCAGAGGTTTGCAAAAAGTACCATGGAAAACACAGTGAAGGAGGATATAACTCATCCTGAGTAGTCAAGGGAACCTTCCCAGAGGAGATGTTCGATGTAAGATTTTCCTGTTGTGTAAGTTGATTACAAGTAACCATCATAACATCTCACATGTGCTTACACTTATAGGTGGAACTCTCCAAATATCTAATGAGTGACATCTCTTAACTACCAAAGTATCATGTGGAATCTCCTACCAGATATATTCAGTAGTGTAAAGAATATTTGGAACAAAAGATGCTCATCCCTTAGATGGCTTCTTGGAACTCATCTCTCTGATAATTTAATTGGTAAAGTAGTTCAGATTTACTGAGAGTCTGAGAGTCTTAACTGGGTAAGAATACAAAAGGATAACTGTGGGTGTGTTGGTTATCTAGAATTTTGGAGTGGCTTAGCTGGGTTGGTCTTGTTCAGAGTCTCTCATGAGGTTGCAATGAAGATGCTGGCCAGGCCTTCAATCACTTTGTGATTTGATTGGGAAAGGAGAACATACTTCTCAGATGAGATGGCTGTTGGCAGGAGGCTTCAATTCTTCATTGTCTTCTTGGCAGAAGGGCCAGTTCTCTGCTTCATGGGCTCCCCCATAGAATCTCTTGAGTGTCTTAGTAACATGGCAACTGACTCTCTCCAGGGGAAGTGGTCTGAGAGAAAGGGTGAGAGAGAAGGATGATGCCACAAAACACATCGTGATGACAGTCTGCAAAATCTGCAGTTATTTACCTGAGTCGGCCCTATTCAACCACACAAAGGAATGGAGTAGGGAATTTTTGAGGGCCATCTTAGAGTCTGGCTACACTAATGAAATTGAAATAATGGCAGGGTAGAAAAGGCATATGTGTAGTTTATGTAAAAGATGAGGAGATACATGATTAGTTTTTTAGGGCCGAAAAGGAAAACTGGAAAAAAGTATATAGAATTCAGATTGAAGGCTTGGCAGAAATGACCTACAAAAGGGAAGCTAAGCATGTTAAGAGGTTGCTAGGAGTACTTACCATTGCGCTTGGGAAAAATACACAAATCTTTAATTTTGCTTTTAAAAATTTACATGATCCAAGAGTTGGTTTCCCCTTAAGCCTTATCTCCTAAGATGTGTCTACATTGCTGTCTCTTTCTCTCTCCATTGCAGACACATTGACTAGTCTCCTTGATTCTTGAATAAGACATGGTCCTGTCTTTTCTTTTTAATTGTGGTAAAATACTTGTAGGAATTGCCATTTTAAGCATTTTAAAACATACAACTGCATGGAGTTAATTACATTCACCATGCTGTGTAACTACCTCTATCTATTTCCTAGACTTTTTTTTTTTTTAACATTTTTTTTCTTTTTTTTTTCTTTTGTCAATATACAATGTAGTTAGTTATTGTGTCCCATCACCAAAACCTCCCTCCCTCCTCCTTCTCCCCCCTCCCGCCCAGATGTGTCCCCTCCATTTTCTCGTTGTAAGAGCTTCAAAAAAAAAAAAAAAAGTTGGGGTTGTTAAATCTTCCTCCCCCCCCCCCCCCGGTTTTTTTTTTTTTTTTTTTTTTTTTTTTTTTTTTTTTTTTTTTTTTTTTTTTTTTTTT
>NW_007736498.1:12995-17797 GCF_000696425.1 Galeopterus variegatus
GCAGACCTCCCTCCCTCCTCCCTCCCCCCCCCCCCCCCCAAGTGTGTCCCCTCCATTTGCTTGTTGTAAGAACTTCAAAAAAAAAAATTGTGGTAGTTATATCTTCCTCTCCCCCCCCCCGTTTGTTGTTGTTGTTGTTGATGTTGTTGTTGTTGCTGTTTGTTTGTTTTTGTGTGAGTGTGTGTGAAAGTGTGTGTGTTATCATCCTGAACATAAGCTCTGAACCCATCAAACAATAAGTTCTCGTTATCCCTCTCCCCCAGTTTCTGGCAGCCTCTGATCTACTTCTGTCCCTGAATTTTTTTTCTTTTTATTTTTTCTTAATTGACCCATGATAATTGTATGTATTTATGGAGTACAATATGATATTTGGGTACATTTGTACAGTGTTCAGTGATCATGTCAGGGTATTTCATATATCCATCACCTGAAACATTTGTCACCTCTTTATGATGGGAACATTCAATATTCTCTCAACTAGCTACTTGAAGTTATACAGTGACATGTTCCTGCCTTTGCCCATTATTTACCCTTTATTTCACCTAATTATTCTTTACTCAGCCATCATATTAACCTCAAGCACCAGTTTCTCAGCTCATAACCTCTTGGTCTCAGGTTGTTTAGCTATTTTCTCATATAAGACTATATCAATTACTGTTATCATCATCATCATCATCATCATCATCATCATTATGTCAGGGTAATTTCCATATTTGTTATTATACATTTATGAGTGTTCTTATTTAATCTCTAAACTAAAACTTAAGCTATATAAAAGAGTCATGTTCTCCTATTCCAAGTACCAAGCACAGTGCCTGATAAATTATAAGCACTTAGTCATTTCTTATTTAAAGAATGAATACAATATTCCATGAGATAGATGACAAGAATATGAATTAGTGTGACAGTGAGAAGATAGAAAGTTAACAGCACATTCAAGACAAATGTTAAACCAAGACAAAGCTATGAAGAAAATGAAACCATCAATACTGATGCTAAAATTCTGATTTTTAAAACTGGATAATAAGAGGAAATGATAGGACAAAATAAGGTTATAAAATAAAGGCATTAACTTTGAGAATTTTATCAGTCAGATCCCAACCAGGAACACAGAAAATATACTGTGCCAATTTCAATTTATTGCTTCTTAGCTCCAAATTCACCCCTCAGTACCTGCTCTGCAATGATAGATTGGTTGCTTTAAGCATTTTCTCTTTAAGCACAGCAGGATGGTAAGCTTTGCCAATAGAGGGCACTGGAGTCACATTACAGAAGGAAGGGGCCTCTTTCTGGTTTGGGCTGCTTGGCTTTGATTTTCAGCTCTCTCTGGGTCCTGCTGCACAGTCTGTCTGCAGTGTGCATGTGTGAGAACATTCAGTGGTGCTCTGTCAGCCACACACCCAGAGAGCACAATCCCTCGGTAACCTCACAGGTCCAGCCCACACCCTCTGACCCAGGCTTCTCATCCCCACCCTGAACATACAGACACTTCATATTCCCAGCCTTGTACCCCCAGCAGCACTCCTTGGTGTACTTGCCTACCAGCCTGGCTTGCCTGCATGCTGGAAGTTTATTTCCTCTTGTCTGATTACTGCAGACCAGCTCTGACCCAGCAACCTATCAGACTTTTCTGTTACCCAATGACCTGCAACCACCCCCTCTGCAACAAAATGCAAACTCAGCCTTGGAGAGCATTCCTTCTTCTAAGTTTGTCCTTCCTTTGTTACTCTCCCTCAGTCCTAGGATTCCTTTTAGAGTTTCTTTTATATCTTTATAATTACTCTCTTATCATAGCTTAATAATTCTTCAATATTAAACTCATTAAATGTACTGCGTGGTTTCTGTTTCCTAATTAAGGATGATACACACACAATTTAAAATATTTTTAAAAATAATTAAATAAGGGCCAGCCCGGTGGCGCACTGGATAGTGCGCCGCTTGGGAAGCACGGCGGCGCTCCCGCCCGAGGGTTCGGATCCCACATACAGACCGGTTCCCGCTCACTGGTTGAGCGAGGCGCGGGAGCAACACCGAGGGCTGCGATCCCGTTGCCAGTCCCCGGTCCGGTACGGGGGCAACACTGAGGGTTGAGATCCGTTGCCGGACACGGAAAAAGACAAAAAATAATAATAATAATAATAATTAAATAAAAAAATAAAACATTTTATTCAGGGAATTGGTCATGCAGCTCTAAAAAGCTGAGAAGCCAAACAGAGGAAACAGGGAGCTCTGAGACAACCCATAGATTAGCATCTGCAAGAAGTTGCTACCTTCAGAAGTCTGGAGGGACAAAGAGAAGATGTGACCAGGGCCAAGATGACCTACTGGAAGAAAATTATGTGGACCTTTCTGGGAAGATCTAGAGCTGCAAAGGAGAGGCCATTGCTATCAGAGTCCCTGTCTGGCTTTTCCTTTTCTTTATCTGACAATTTCTTTTAGGTGCTTCCCATTGAAATCAGCTGGAAATCAGTTGATGAGGGAGCCTTGGAAATGCATCTCACAGATGGCTTCTCTGCAAAACACTGTAGGTCAGGGAAAGGGTTAGGAATGACTCCCAGAACAAAAGGACCAATGACTGGCAGAGATATACTCAGCTTTAAGCATGAACAACCAGCTTTCTAGGGGGGAAAGTGCCCTTTTCTATAGTGTTTATCTATTTTCGTTCTGTAACTACTCTTAATATGGCTGATTTCAAGAAACAAACATGCATATTACTGAACACGGACTTGGGAAGAGATGCACATTAGCACACCGTTGTATAGTATTTTCACTATGCAAATAGATAAAAATAACCTCAAGCCTATAGATAATATTAAAATAATAAAGTAATTCAAAAGTAATGATTTCACATTTGTGATAATTATGTTTCTAATATAAATTACTTAACTATAAGTTTGTATGATTTAATTTTTAATAATGTCTGTGTTTATCAGTTTACTCTTGTGAGCTAATATGAGCTGCCCTGGCACTCTATTTGACTTTTTCGGGGCATTCAGTGGGCAATCAGGAGTGGATACTTAGATATACAGATCTGACACTTAGTAAAGCAGTTCAAAGTGGTGATTGAGATTTGTGAGCTATCACCAAGTAGGTGTACTAAAAATGATGGGAGAGGAGCATAAGAATCTAAAAGAGGTCTGAGTATCCAATCTTGTCTGTTACTAACATTTAAGCTGTAGCAATAGCTGCAAAAGATAATAAGGAATATCCAAAGAAATTCAGGAAAGACCAGGTAGGCTTCAAATCGATGTTTCTTTCCCATTAAATTTATATAAGTTTTGGGACATTCAATATATTTAAAAAATGGTACTTATCCAAGAATACCCAAAGAAATAAGGTTATGCATTTTTTAAACTGATGGACAATAAATTAAAGAAAAATTTATCATAGAGTTTCTTTAAGAAAAGACATTTCTAATACATTATACACCTATTAATATATACAAAAATATTTAATATCTGTAATATATCAATATATACATATGTATATATGTCTTTAGATTGCACCTTTTTTTTTCAAAGTACTCTTTTAACCTAAAAAGTGTAGCATGTACATAAATACTGTATTATTTTTTTCAAATATAGGTTTTGGTGTCTTAAACAAACTGCCTATAATCAGCAATACCATTCATTTGGTAAAAAAAAAAATCTTAAAAATTTCAGAATCTGATACCTAGATATTATAATGAATGCTAGACATTTCAAAGCAACAATTCAATCTACAATTTTAAAAAATATGCATGGTTAAAGAGGACATGCTCCCGGATACTAGGTAAGCAAACAAACAATAACCTAAGGGAGAAAAGCAAAAGAAAACTTGCTTGTGGGTATTTATAGTTTACCTACTTCTGGAGTATCATATTCCACATGAAATGCAGACTTCATCGAGGCAGGAAGTGAAAAACAAAGGTGTGAGGGGCTGTTAATTTCACGTTTCATTGAGGTAAACAGGAGTGCAAAGCTGGATAGTTTTATTTTTTCACCTGCAACTGTTATTTTGTCCCCTTTCTCAAGCGATATAGGCAAAGAGAACATCCTATTCTATTTGTAAGTGGTAGGGAATCTCTCAAAAAGTTATTTTAAACATGTATTAGTCAACATCAGAGCTTTTTATAAAGGTGAATGCTCACAAGGGTGACTGTACTTGTACTTTGCAGCTTACCACACTCCTTCTTGGGTTATATTTAACAAAGGGCTCTCTTTTTTTGTTTTTGTTTTGTAATGTAATCACATTTTTATTTATAAGATATATTATTCTTATATTATTTTATAATTAGAGCTCATAAGGAAATTTTATAACATTCTATTAAAATGCATTATTCTCCCCTCGCCCCCTTTTGGCAAAGACTTTTTCTTCTTAAATGAAATGAAGGAAATAAGATAGGAAGAAAACATGACTACTTAAGAGTGATAAAGCATGCTAAACTTTATTCTGAACTTCTATGAGAAAAATGTTCAATGGCTCTGACTCTCAGTGTTGGCCATGTGAATTGGGAAGATATCAGACCAAAGTGTGCCTTTCTGCAAACCTTTGATTAAATACAGAGAATTTCATTTCCTTTGATAATTTTAGGGTTTCCAAATATCTCCAGAAAAAAAAAATAGCCATTAATGTTGACCTAATAAAGTCATTTTTGCTGACATTCCCTGAGTAGTTGTAATAGATTCCCCCCCTAAATTTTCTAAAATTAACATAAATTGCAGAAGGAAAAGAAAAAAAAAAAAATAGAATGCTTTTTCCCCAAAATTCAATGTGACTGTCAGTTCATACTAATTTTTAAGTGATTGATATGCTATTTAAGG
>NW_007736498.1:17807-42824 GCF_000696425.1 Galeopterus variegatus
TACGGGCATTCAGTGGGCAATCAGGAGTGGATACTTAGATATACAGATCTGACACTTAGTAAAGCAGTTCAAAGTGGTGATTGAGATTTGTGAGCTATCACCAAGTAGGTGTACTAAAAATGATGGGAGAGGAGCATAAGAATCTAAAAGAGGTCTGAGTATCCAATCTTGTCTGTTACTAACATTTAAGCTGTAGCAATAGCTGCAAAAGATAATAAGGAATATCCAAAGAAATTCAGGAAAGACCAGGTAGGCTTCAAATCGATGTTTCTTTCCCATTAAATTTATATAAGTTTTGGGACATTCAATATATTTAAAAAATGGTACTTATCCAAGAATACCCAAAGAAATAAGGTTATGCATTTTTTAAACTGATGGACAATAAATTAAAGAAAAATTTATCATAGAGTTTCTTTAAGAAAAGACATTTCTAATACATTATACACCTATTAATATATACAAAAATATTTAATATCTGTAATATATCAATATATACATATGTATATATGTCTTTAGATTGCACCTTTTTTTTTCAAAGTACTCTTTTAACCTAAAAAGTGTAGCATGTACATAAATACTGTATTATTTTTTTCAAATATAGGTTTTGGTGTCTTAAACAAACTGCCTATAATCAGCAATACCATTCATTTGGTAAAAAAAAAAATCTTAAAAATTTCAGAATCTGATACCTAGATATTATAATGAATGCTAGACATTTCAAAGCAACAATTCAATCTACAATTTTAAAAAATATGCATGGTTAAAGAGGACATGCTCCCGGATACTAGGTAAGCAAACAAACAATAACCTAAGGGAGAAAAGCAAAAGAAAACTTGCTTGTGGGTATTTATAGTTTACCTACTTCTGGAGTATCATATTCCACATGAAATGCAGACTTCATCGAGGCAGGAAGTGAAAAACAAAGGTGTGAGGGGCTGTTAATTTCACGTTTCATTGAGGTAAACAGGAGTGCAAAGCTGGATAGTTTTATTTTTTCACCTGCAACTGTTATTTTGTCCCCTTTCTCAAGCGATATAGGCAAAGAGAACATCCTATTCTATTTGTAAGTGGTAGGGAATCTCTCAAAAAGTTATTTTAAACATGTATTAGTCAACATCAGAGCTTTTTATAAAGGTGAATGCTCACAAGGGTGACTGTACTTGTACTTTGCAGCTTACCACACTCCTTCTTGGGTTATATTTAACAAAGGGCTCTCTTTTTTTGTTTTTGTTTTGTAATGTAATCACATTTTTATTTATAAGATATATTATTCTTATATTATTTTATAATTAGAGCTCATAAGGAAATTTTATAACATTCTATTAAAATGCATTATTCTCCCCTCGCCCCCTTTTGGCAAAGACTTTTTCTTCTTAAATGAAATGAAGGAAATAAGATAGGAAGAAAACATGACTACTTAAGAGTGATAAAGCATGCTAAACTTTATTCTGAACTTCTATGAGAAAAATGTTCAATGGCTCTGACTCTCAGTGTTGGCCATGTGAATTGGGAAGATATCAGACCAAAGTGTGCCTTTCTGCAAACCTTTGATTAAATACAGAGAATTTCATTTCCTTTGATAATTTTAGGGTTTCCAAATATCTCCAGAAAAAAAAAATAGCCATTAATGTTGACCTAATAAAGTCATTTTTGCTGACATTCCCTGAGTAGTTGTAATAGATTCCCCCCCTAAATTTTCTAAAATTAACATAAATTGCAGAAGGAAAAGAAAAAAAAAATAGCCGTTAATGTTGACCTAATAAAGTCATTTTTGCTGACATTCCCTGAGTAGTTGTAATAGATTCCCCCCCTAAATTTTCTAAAATTAACATAAATTGCAAAAGGAAAAGAAAAAAAAAATAGAATGCTTTTTCTCATTCCCTGAGTAGTTGTAATAGATTCCCCCCCTAAATTTTCTAAAATTAACATAAATTGCAGAAGGAAAAGAAAAAAAAAAAAATAGAATGCTTTTTCCCCAAAATTCAATGTGACTGTCAGTTCATACTAATTTTTAAGTGATTGATATGCTATTTAAGGAAATAAGAAAATATGTGTCCCATAATGTGTCAGTTTCCTAGTATTCCACCGTGAATCCTCTGAAAAAGATCATCTTTGCACTTGTCCTTGTCAATCTGGGATACTATTTAAAAAATACCATAAACTGAGTGGTTTAAACTAATTTCTCACAGTTTTGGAAGCTGTGTAGTCCAAGATCAAGGTGGTAGCAGATTCAGTGAGTGGTGAGGGCTCGCTTTCTGATTCATAGACGGCTGTCTTGTCCCTATGTCCTCACATGGCTGAAAAGAGCAAGAGAGCTCTCTGGGGCCTCTTTTATAAAGACACTAAATCTCGTTCATGAGCATTCTGCCTTCATGACCTAATCAATTCTCAAAGGCCCCACCTCCTAATACTATCACCTTGGTAGTTAGAATTCCAACATATGAATCTGACTGGGACACAAACGTTCAGACATTAACATGCCACCCCTGTCTCCCCAAATTTATATTTTTCTCACATGCAAAATACACTCATTTCATCCCAGTAACCCCTAAAGTCTTAACCTATTCCAGCATCAACATTAAACTCTAAAACCTCAAAGTCTCTTCTAAATATTGTGTAATCAGTTATGGGTGAGACAAGAGGTATGATTCATTCTGAGGAAAAATTATGCTCTAGTTGTGAATCTGTGAAATCAAACAAGTTATATGCTCTCAAAAAAAGAGTGGCAGGACAGGTATAAGATAGACATATCCATTCCAAAATGGAGAAATAGGAAAGAATGAAGAGGGTCTGGGTCAAACAAGTCCAAAACTTAGTGGGAAAACTTCATTAAACCTTAAGGCTAGAGAATAATCCTCTTTGCTATGATGGTCTGCCTTCCATGCCCACTGGGGTGGTAAAGTCACCCCCAGCATGGTGGGGATGACCCCACAGAGTCCCTCTGCCTGAGTTCATCCTCTGCAGTGGCTCTTTGCTGGTACCCTACAGATCTGCTAAGCTGGGGTCCAGTGCCTGTGGCTCTCCCAGGCTGGGGTCATGGCCCCATGGTCTGGATAGCCCCATCTTTTGAAACTTAGAGATATTCATTCCCACGAGGCCCATACACTATGGACTGGGATGGGAGTGGCAGCCATGGTAATCTCTGAATCACCTTCAGGGCTGTTCTTCCATTGTCCTGAATAATATCACCTGGCTTCTATTTATATGACTAATCCATACTAATCTCCTTATGAAAGAGTCAGTTGGCCACACACCATTAGTGTTCTCAAGTTTTGCAATATGGATTGGCTGAGATATTTTTGCATCTTTAAATTTTGCTTTCTTTTACTTAACAATTCTGTCTTTAAGCCATTTTTCTCTTCTCACATTTTACTGTAAGCATAGTATAATGTAGAAGGCAAGCCACTCCTACACTGGTTCTTGGTAGGAGCCAAGCTGCACCTTCACTAATATGCTAAGGAATAGCTTCAGTTAAATATCTAGTTTTATCACTCACAGCTCTATTCTCCACAAAACACTAGAACATGAACACAATTCAGCCAAGTATATATAACTATATAACACTATATAACAAGGATCACCTTTTCTCCAACATCCAATATCATGTTTTTCATTTCTGTCTGAGACCTCATTAGGATGGCCTGTACCATCCATATTTCTACTAACATTCTGTTTATAATTACTTAATTATTCTCTAAGAAGATTGAGGTTTTCCCTATAGCTCTACTCTTTCCAAGCCTTCACCAGAATCACCTTTTAAAGTCCATTTACAGCAATGTAGGCTTTTTCTAGCATGCATGTCAAAACTCTTTCAGCCTCTAATCATTGCAGTTACAAAGCCTCTTCCACATTTTTAGGTATTTGTTATAGCAGCACCCCTGCTTTTCGGTACCAATTTCAGTCTTAGCTCAGGCTGTTTAAACAGAATGCTGTAGACTATATGGCTTATAAATAACAGAAATGTATTTCTCACAGTTCTGGAGTCTAGAAAACCCAAGAACAAGGTGCTGGCAGATCTAGTGTCTGGAAGGGGCTGTCTTCCTAGTTCATAGGAAGCTGTCTTGTGTCTCCTTGTTGTGCCTTCGCATGAGGAAAGGAGCAAAACAGCTCTCTGGAGTCTCTTTTATAAGAGCACTAATCCCACTTATGAGGGCTCTCCCCTTATGACCTCCACCTCTCAAATGCTCACCTCCAAATACTATAACTTTGGAGATTAAGGTTCAGTATATAAATCATGGAGACTTAAACATTCAGTCTATAGCACCTCTCCATCAGAATTAAAAGTGATTTACCCACCACTGTTACATTATTACAATATTCTGGATTTTTAAAAATATATATTTACCTTTACCAGTGAGCTTTACACTTTTACATGCTTCTGTGTTGCTCTTTAGTATCTTTTAATTTCATCATGAAAAACTCCCTTTGACATTTCTTGTAAGGTTGGTCTAGTGGAAATGAACTCTTTCAGCTTTTGTTTATGTGGGAAAGTTTCTATTTCTTATTTATTTTTGAGGGACAGTTTGGCCAGATATAGTATTCTTGGCTGGCAGGTTTTTTTCTTCAGCTCTTTGAATAAATATATCATCCTATTCCCTTCTGGCCAGAAAAGATTATGTTAAGAAATCAGAGAACATTTTATGAGGATTCCCTTTTATGAGATGAGTTGCTTTTCTCTTGCTGCTTTTAAAGTTTCTCTTTGTCTTTAACTTTTGACAATGGAATTGTAATTGTTTTTCTACACTTTCTGTGCACACCTTTGGGTTGGCCCTCTTTTTGTCAGCTGGGCTCCTTGTTTCTTGATGAATATTCTCTTCCTTAGATTTGGGAAGTTTTCAGCCATTATTTCTTTAAATAAGATTTATATCCTCTATTGTCTGTTTTCTTCTGGGATATCCATAGTGCATATATCAACCCACTTGATAGTGTCCCATAAGTCTCTTAGGCTTTCTTTCTTGTTCATTCTTTTATTTATTTTTCTTTTTGATCTTCTGATTAGAATTTCAAATGATATATCTTTGAGTTTATTGATTCTTTCTTCTGCTTGATCAAATCTACTTCCTTTAGTGAATTTTTCAGTTCAGTTATTGCATTATTCAGCTCTGAATTTTCTATTTGGTTATTTGCTATCACTTTGTTGAAATTCTCATTTTGTTTACACATAATTTTCCTGAACTTATTGATATTTATTTTGAATTCTCTGATAATTCACATACCTCCATTTCTCTAGAGTCAAATTTCTGGAAAATTATTTTGTTCCTTTGAGCCATGTTCCTGTGTTTATTCATGTGCCTCGTAACTTTGTTTTGGTACAACACACTTGAAAAAATTGCTACCACTCCTAGTCTCTGTAGACTGGCTTTTTACATGGAAAGACTTTTACCAATCAAGCAAGGTAGAGATTCTGGAAGCCTCACAAACCTTTTTTTTGTTGATGTACCTTATCTGGACTTGTGTGTGTAGATTCCTAATTTTAGAGATTTTCTGGTTTCTATTTTTAAAGAAGTTTAAGATTTCTTGCTCTCTCTCATGTCTGTGCTTTATTATAGTTCCTCTGAAGCTGCAGCAAGTATCCCAACTCCTTTTTGTTTTCAGCTGCCCACAAGTATCTCTAGTATGCTGGGTCCTATCATACTAGACAGAATCCATTCACTTGGGTAGCCCCCTGAAAACCTGGAATGTTGGACACGCTCTTGACTTTTCTCTTCACCCATTGAGGGAGAGGCTGGTGAGGTGTATTAGCCTCTATCTACTGTACCACAGGTCCTCTGGAGCAGCCTCACATCACCCATCTCTTTGTTGTTGTTGTTGTTGTTGTTGTTGTTATTGTGGCTCCCAGGCATCTGGAGTATTCTAGGTTCCACCAGTACTCTAGGACTGGGGAGACAGAAGCCAGGGCCTCAGGCAGCACCCCTGAAATGTCGGCACATTGAATGTATGGACCAATGTTCTGTTTACCTCTCCAGGAAGAAGGTGACAGATTGGAATTTTTTTTCCCAATTATGTAGTGCTATGCCAGTGACAGAGACGGTGGCAAGAGGGTGTCACAAAATTTCCTGTCAGCTTTGATGCAACTAGTTTTGTGCTCTGCTCAAGTGCAGCAGCCTATTCACTGGCTTCTGGATTTCTCACAAAGGGAATCGGTCTGTGTATTGATGGACTGGCATTTGTCCCTGTATGAGGAAGGATGGTCTGGGGCTTTCTGTTCTGCTATCTTGCTGACATCACTCAGGTTCTTCATTTTATAGATACCTAATTAATACTGCTTACCAGATCTCAAACCATCTTTTTTGTGAGGAAATAATTTTGGTATGACTGAATGAAAATATGCATATATTTAAGAGTTAGAAAAGTAGGGCAGGAGTATACAAAACAGCATAGTCAAAATAGAAGTTTTGTAAAGTCATGTAATACTCTTACATGTGCATGAATACGCTCACATGCATATCACATATATTACACATGCAAATGAAGAGCCCACAAAAAACTTCAAAATAGCAATAGATATTAGATAATTTTATTTTTCTTCTTTTTGTTATTTAATTTTCTAAACTTTCTGTAATCAACATGAGTTTCTTTCAAAAACTTAATAAATACATGTTAGTTGGAAGAAACTAGATTTATATGGGCATATTTTGAAGAAAGAACTCTTTAATTACTTTATATGATTCATTACTACTTAGTCAAGGTCATATCACAGAGTGACATTTGTAACTTACTTCTTCTGCATGCTGACTGAAGCACACTGCTGAACAGCTATAACACAGCTTTTTAAATGTATTAGAGCTAAATTATTCATGCTACAAGCCATACTGAGCATTGATGGCCCCCAAATTAGAGCACCGGTCCATGCACTTTATGCACATTTCCTTTTCCTCAGAGAAGCAGTTTATACAGCTTACTGAAAATAGCCATGGGTAGGAAATGCTGATAACATTTCCCTCCTGAAATGTCAGGTCTTTACTATGGAGATAAGGAGCAACAAGATGCTGATGCCTTGCAATTCTATGTGTTAACCGAATGTTTCAACACAGTATCCAGAGGGCTGCTCACTAATAACATAAGAAAAGACAGGCATTTCTTGATAAAGGGAATGTTTGCTCTCACTGCTCACACAGAACATAATTAAAATATAAATATAAACACAGGTGCAAAACAGCACTGATTCCTGATCTTTTTTTTTTTTTTTTTAATATTATCTATTTGGGGCTATGAATTACTGAGATATTGCATATTTTGTGGAGAAAAAATGATTTTTTCTCTAAAATATGAGAGTGATATAAGTATATAAATGTACTCTTCCTTAGACTTATCATAAAAAGAGAAGTTTTGAAATTTTGCCCATTAAGTTGAATGCTTAATGAATGATCAGTTAACTAAAATGTGACAAGCTAAAGCCTTATCTCAGTTAGACCAATAATCAGAAATGGCATGAGGCTACATAGATATCTTTATTACTTAGGAAGATTAGTTTTTAGCATCCATTCAATAGGATGGCTTGCTCAGAGAATTACATTGTTATTCTACTCAGCTATACCTGGCCAACCATATTGTAGATGGTAGAATGCTTTGATAACATTTCCTGTTTTTAATGAAATTAAACAGTCTAGAGGCTGCTCATAGAATGTATCTAGAATAAGATAATGTACCACCTTTCAAATTAAGTGCAGTTCTATAAACTGGAAATACAGTTGAGGAAGACTGCAATTGTGCTTTTCTGAGCCCAGGAAATCCAGCTACTGCACTTTTATCAATGGTACAGAGCTTAACACCAAACCTGGATCCAGCAGCCTTTAAAATGAGTTTGTATTATATGCATTCAGTTAAAATGGACTCAGAGTAGAACATACCCTTAGGGGACTGCCTTGGATTGAATGTCCCTGCAAACTTAACTCACTGTACTATTGACGGTGGGAAATCCTATTATGGTAATTGAAAAGTGGGGCCTTGAAGAAGTGACTAAATCACTGGCTTAATTGTGGTTGTGGATGTGGCTCTGAAAGGAGAGTGCACAAGGAGCTATCTCTCTCTTTCTGCTCTACTATTTTCTGCCATGTGGGATCCCTGCATTGCTGTAAAGCCACCACCAAAGATGACCCTTATGAGATGTGTTCTCTAGACTTTGGACTTCTCAGCCTCCAAAACTTTAAGCAATAAATTTCATTTTCTTACAAAATGTTCCAGAAATTTTGTTAAAAGAATCAGAAATGGACTAATGACTTGTGAGTTTGATCTGCATCTTCTGTGCACTTTAACATAAAACCCCAATAAAGGATCATTTATATTGAAATTTTGGTTTGTAGTATATGGGGAGGCTTTAAAGGTATACTCAGTGCAGCCTCACTCCACAGACTGGGCAGGAATGCATGATAGAGGGCTGCAAACTTCTGAACAGCTTCCAAACAATAATTCAAGAAGAAACTATTGTGACTAGGTAGAAGAAAAAGACTTCAGACAGTGCCAACTCTAAGGAAAACTCTGAAATAAGATTTTATATTCATCCTGTTCTTGGCTGATTGTCCTGTTTTTTGTGTTTTTCTTCTTCAGAAGGTGAAACTTCTTGCCTGGAGCCAGCCAAAAAAGGTCTCCACACAAGCCCAGTCCTCCCAGACAGCACTATATGTTCTGACCCTCCTTTAATTTTATTATAATATATTTATTCTGAGCTCTGCTTGCTACTTGTTTATAGGCACTTTAGAATGAAATTATTAGCTAGAATATTCTTGCTTAAATTATTATGAACCAATTAATTTGCTCTCCCTGTAGCTAATGATAGGGGTCTGGGGGTAGAAAGACTCATTGAATTAATGCTGCAGCTATTCCCTGGACTGGAAAGGCTCTGGGAAGATTACATAAAATGATTAGCTACCAACTTCCATAAAGGAGGTCACAGTCTCGATTGCAAAACAACTTGAATATACCTGAAACACATGATAGTAGTTTGGGTGCTAATGGGGTTCAGAGAAAAGATAAATCTGGGTGGTTTTATGACAAAAGGTGTCTGGAGAAGGCAGGATGTGAGCCATAGGATACATGGACTATGTATGGCTAGAAGAGAAAGAAAAATGTTGGTAAGGCACAGGGAGAGCATAAACAGATAGGATTCACCATACATTCCATTTTGTCTAGAATCAACCTGGATATGACTGTTGTCCTGTTATAATTTTTAATAGCTTCCCCTGTGAATCTCAGAAATGTCCCACTTGTATGACAGATTATCTTTCTATTAGCTTGGTTTATCAGTGATGGAGCGATGATACCAGGACAACTAAAGGAGAAGTACTTTTTAGGGATGAGAAGATTATAAGGTTGTATTGACAGAGTCTAGCTGGGTTCTACAGGCTTCTACATTTAAATATGATGTGGCAGACAAAAGGAAAGCAATTTATTTTAGAGCTGGAAAAGGGCATAATAAAAGTGATGTTCAGAGATTAACTGGTATAAAATAACAATAATGACTTGTATGTGTATCTCTCTCTCTATTTGTTGCTTACACCCCGTTTACTTAATTAAAAAAGGTAGCATAGTCGATGGAGCCTTGAGAAAAGAACTTTAGCTTTGAAGTCAGAACTGAGTCTGCATCTTTGTTCAGCCACTCTTGTTTTTATATCTTTCACCATACACAACCCTGAGGACCTTCAAATGATTAGATATCATTAAGAGATAGATAGATACTAAATAATGAAAGTTTAATACATTGGCACTATTTCTGTTTTTACTAACAGCTTTGCAGTTTACCAAATACTTATTTTAACTTTTGGAGCCTAGAGTAACAAAGGTTAAGAAGGCTTTTACTGTGAAATCTATCTGCAAAGAACTGTCAGTCAAAAGTGGAGTGCTGTTCGGGAATACGGTGAATAATAATTATGTATGAGTGAGTCTTACAAAGATTCGATATAATCTATAAAAAGTAAAAGAAAGGAAAAAGAGTGCAAATGATTGACTCTCAAATATTTCTAGCCTTTGGTGTAAGAAGAATGTTGGTAAGTTTCACTGTACATTAGCATGTGATTTACTTTGAAATAATAAAAGTTCCATCCGTTGATCACTTAGTTCATGTGAATTCTTACAGTAACCCTACTAGGTAGTATTAGTATCCTCATTTTCCAAATGAGAATAATACAGTAGCTTAAAAAAAAGTAAAGTATGTGGTCTACCACCAACTCAGTAAGTGGAGTAGCCAAGATGCAGACCAAGGGCCTTTCCACCTGCCTGGTACGTTCCACCACATTGCTCAGCCCTTTCTACAGCTGAGATGAAATACTGAAGCTGGCCAAGACTGTCCAATGCTAAAGAAAGGATGGTTACTGAGAACGAATTGTAAAAAATTGGCTCTTAGAAGATCATTAGTAGCCTGAAGATTAGAATAATTAGGACAGAACTCAAGGCTTAGAGAAGGTTAATTATGGGACAATATTTTTTATAATTGTGGACTAATTTTAGTTCTGCCTCTTAGGAAGAGTTATAAGAACGTGCCAGTTGGGAAGGCTTTGTTGGTTGAGAGCACTGAAACCTATGATAGTCGCCTTACTCCATATCATGACATTGTTATTGTAAACGATATTTACACATGCTGAGCTTCCTGAACTAATCTTTTACTTCAATATAACAGCAGTCAGAATTACAAGTTTTTATTTTTTTATTTTTATTTTTTGAACTTCGTGAAATGACTATAAAGTTTCTCTGGAAGAGTAAACATTCAAGAATAATCATTATAAAATTCTAGGAGAGAAAATGAAAATGGTGGTAACGGCTTGCAAGCCTATCAAAGTTTTAACACATTCTAAAACTCACCTTAATTTTAACAACATGGCATCCCTGCATGAATCCCTGGGATTGAGTAGAGAGATCAGAAACACGGGGGAAAAGAAGCACTACAGACAATGGGTGGAAATAGAGATTATTCAGAACGTTGTGCTGAGCCAAATGGCTCACTACTTAGAAATAAAGTCGTAGCCTTACGTTAATCCTTACAACAAGATATTAGATGCATAAACACTTTTCAAGTGAAAACATGAATCATAAACATTTTAGATAAGAGGTACTTGTTTGTTTTATATGATTTTGCTGTGGGATATGAAACCCAGAAACAATACAGGAAAAAATTAATAGAATATTGTCTGAAGGTGGACCAGGGACAGACTGTTCACCTAACTAGAAAGGTATCTTTGGGCCAAACAACAAAATAGGTCATTCCTTGAGATAAAGCAAAGAACTTTGTCACAGGGTAACTCACTTACAGAGTAACGCGTTGGGCGGATGGCAACCCAAAGGCATATGCCAAGCTTCTCTCTGCATTGTATCAAGGCTGAGCTCAGATTTAAGTAGACAGTTCATAAACAAGCTTAATGTAACTAGTTCCAAAAGTTGATGAAGGTGGCCAGTGTGTCTTATCCCACTGGTACTCAATCCTTCCTTTTTCACAGTCAGCAGGTTGTTTCCATCTGTTGTTCTATCTGTTGTTTAGTCACTGTATAACTCTACAGGAAGGGCCTAAGATGGAGTCAGTTATGCTCACAGTTAGACAGATGTTCATATAAAATTTATTTAAAAACTTATACATTGTAAAAATAAGCCATCACAAAAATATAACGTTTGGAAACTGGGAAAAGCATAAATTTCAGAATGTACAAACTTCATTCAATTTTTATATAGAAGATACAAATCAATATACTTTATATAAAAAAGCACTTATAAATCAGAAGAAAAGGTCATCCTCTATAGTTTAAAAAAGTGTGAATGGTAAGAATAGAAGTACACATAGCTAATATGAAGATTATCAATCAAAAGAAAATATAAATGTATTCAATAATGATCTACTGGTATTTAGCTATCAAATTTACAAAGCCTGCACAAACTAATAATACTCATATTAGGAGTATTGAGAGAAATAAGAACAATTATTTGGTGTTCCTAGGAAAGCAATTTGACAATAATTATCAATATTTAATTATGAATTAATTAAATAATTCAATTAATTATCAAACTATTTGACATATCAGTTCCATTTCTAGAAAATGTTTATGGTTGTATCACATAAATAATTATTCAGGGAGCTGTCCAGTTAGCTCAGTTGATTAGAGTACAACATTATAACACCAAGGTCAAGTGTTCGGATCCCCATACCAGCCAGCCATGAAAACAAAAACAAAGCCAAACAAAAACTAATCAAATATTCCAGTATGTTAATTATATTAAAAAATATGGAAATAATCTAGAACTTAATTACTAGAAGATTGTTTTTAAAAATATGTTATATTCATACAATTAACCACTGGGCAGTCCTTACAAAAACGAGGTAAAGTATTATAATTAATTAAGAAATTAATGTGAAAAATATCTATAATATTTTACGAAGTAAGAATATGCTAGTGTCACAATGTCATATGCTATTTAAACTCATGTCTTAAAAACAAAGCATAAACTTATTTAACATGCTTAAATGCATACATAGAATTAATGTAGAAAATATCTGAAATAATATCTATGAAACACTTAGACTAATTTGGGAAATTGGGCAAGAATAAATAGAATATTATATATTCTACACTGTATTTAGGTACTGTTTTCTTTTAAACATTACACATTAATATTACCATTACTATTTGACTTTGCATTAAGATAATGGTGTTCTTTTAATCAATATGTATGTAGCCATTTCATAATCAAAATAATCTTAAAATAGTTTGATTTTATTTAAAATAATAATCAGATATTATTTTTAAATTACTTTTCTTAAATAATGAAAATTTAATATTACTTTTACATTAAAATTTTATTTTTTATTTAGTTTTATACTTTCTGATAATATTTTCTTAACTACCTACATTTTTCTCTTTTAATCTCCTAGCAATTTTTTAGTATTTTAGTTAAAAATAAATATTTGTGGAGGAAAATATCACATATTGCCATATAGATAATTTTAAATGTTTGTCATCTTTAATGACTTTTATGTGGTTATTATATACTGAGATAATATTTGTGACAGCATTATTAGTAGCCTGAAAGTTTGCTTTCTTTTGATTTACTTAAGCTAAAATATTGGTTACATGTTCATTTAGATTCTAAGCTCCTGGGTCTGTATTTATTTTCATAGTTCAGCTTATACAACTTCTAAAGTCATGGTTGTTATGCAATAAAGAAATGGTGCCCTAATGATACCCCAATGCATTGAAATAGTTAATTAACTTTCATTGGTAAGCAATAGACTCAGGAAGTAGTTTAAGCAGTTTAATTACTAGCAAGGCAGAAAAATGTTTACAAAGAGCTTTGAACTCTCCTAGTGAAATAGTGAAGTAATGTAAGCCAACCAGGTGTTTTTGTTTAGTGTTCTTTTACTGGTTTGTTAGAGAAAGAGAGAGCGATATCCCAAAGTTGTAGCCAACATGCAAAGCAGCTTTCACTTTCTCAAATAAAATGGTACTTAAAACTGAAGGAATGCTTTTTGCTAGGAAACTCAAGACCATAGATACATCCATGTACATAAGTATTTACGAAAAGCTTCTAGGAAGTGTGAATCTAATGATCTCATCTGAGAATGTAACATTCTAAATAATCAATTTGTACATATATGTAAGAGTCTTTTAATCTTTATTTATTTATGTATTTATTTCATTTTTCCAGTTTAATTGAAGTATAATTGACAAATAATTGTATATATTTAAGGTATGCAATGTGATGCTTTGATATATGTATACATTGTGAAATGATTACTACATCCAGCTACTTGACATATCTATCACCTCACATAATTTTCTTTTTTTCTTTTTTCCTGTGGTGGTATTATTAACTATAGTCACCAAGCTGTTCATTAGATCTCCAGAACTTATTCCTACTGTCTCATGAAACTTTGTATCCTGTGACCAACATTTCTCCACCCTCCTCCCCAGCACCTGGCAACCAACATTCTATACTGAGTTTGACTTTTTCAGATTCCACATATAAATGAAATCATGCAGTATTTGTCTTTCTGTGCCTGACTTATTCCACTTAGCATAACGTCCTCCATATTCGTCTGTATTGTTGCAAATGACAGGATTCCTTTTTAAAGGCTGAACAATCTTTTACTTAAAAAAAATATGTGTGATATTTTAAGTGAATAATGTGTAAGTTCATTTGCAATGCAATTCTATGTGTGTAGCTTTTTCTTTACATTTATAGTGGTGTGATAATTTATGGGGACATTAATTCTGACAGATCTTGGTATAATCACCCTTCCTCCGTTCCTAATACATAGACTCTATACTCTTTTGCCTCAGGGAAAATTAAAGACAGGCTTCTTTCTGACTTTTGTTATTAAATGTCCCTGCTTTTGGAGAGGATTATCCTGAGAAAGGGAGAGATCTATCTAGCCTGGGAGGGCTGAAGAGGTGGGTAAGGGGCTTCAAGTTTAGAGGCACTGCTTTACCTCGAAGCTCATCAAACTTACCCTTTGGGGCTCTCAGGTGCAGAAGAGTCTTCCAAGTCTTGACCTAATTTCAAAATTATATTTTTTCGTCTAAACTTTTTTATTGCCATGTAACATTCTCATACTAACAAATTCTAAGTGAATTATTACCAACACATGTATTGTGGTAACTATCACCCAGATGAAGATAATTTATATATTTATATAGTTTTTCTTTCTCATAGAGTTCTCCCCAAACTGTGTAAATTCAAGTTTCCGTAACACTTAGATCCTTCCCTGTTCAAGGCATTAAAAGTGAAAAGGGATGAGACCTGAAGTGAAGGCAAGAATGCCAGGGGATGGATTCCTGCCTCATGTGCCCAGGGAGGAGCAGATTTGCCATCATTCTGTGAAATTATTCAACACAAATATGATTCACAAAAACAGTTAAGTCTTGACTGTTTAGATACCAATGTGGCATTTGAATACCCTCTGTGTTCAAATACTACATAGGCCTGGAAGATCTTCTCCAGGGACAACCAAAGTCAAGAGAAAACCAAAGAAAATTCCCAGACACTATACTGATCCAAGATTATCAGAATATTGGTAAAAATGAGGGAAGGTGAACTCCAATATAGAATTAAGATAAATTTACTGCCATCCTAATAAGATGGAAGCTTCAAGTTAAAATCTGGTAGGGGTGCCGGTTTGTTATGCAGCCTTAATGATGCAAATTTTCTGCAATGTATCTCAATAAAAATGATTGTGATGAAAAAGCACACAAAAAACAACCCCCCCCCCCAAAAAAAAGAACAAAGAATGGTGGCTTTTTTTCCCCCCAAACCTGAATTTGTGTAGGCATATTTGTATATGGTTAGGACGAAGTGACATCACCATCACCAAATCCTAAATCCTGGACGCATAAATCCTGGAGGTATTTCTCATTCATGTGGCACTGGTTGGCCCCAGTTCTCTGCTCATTGTATTCACAATGAGTCTCAGTCTGACAGAAACAGTCTCTTTACGTATGCATTTGTGGTCAGGGTAGAAAAGGAAGAAAACGTGGCCAAAAGCTCTGGGGCTCTTAAACTTGAGCCCATAAGTGAGACACACCACATGGCCTTTCCAAAGTTCAAAAAGAAGAATTGCAACCCTACTGTGTGCTTGGGTAAACAGTACTAATGACCACCACAAAGTTCATTCCAGTTACACAAACTACAGATTTCAATTTTCCTCAAGGAATTGCTTGAATGCTAATACAGAAAAAAAGAGTACTACCTTTCTTATCCGTTTAGAATACTAATCTCTTTTGTGCACCATTTACTAGTAATTCCATTTTTCCTACCTGCCAACAGATAAGCTAATAATTGTTTTTCAATTTCCCAAAGATCGCTTGTTACCACAGACATTTTATCAGGTTTTAGAATTGTACACCAAGGCAATCTGAGTATGTTTTACTTCTTTTACCATCTCTTGCAAATATAGAGGCTATATTCCTTTAGATGCTGATTTTAAGGAAGTGCTTTAGAAGAGTTTTTGATGATTTATGCTTTATTTTGTATTCTGTTTTTATTAGAACCAGGCCAGTGGCTTCTAATGTTTGAATTGGAATTTGGTTCACTGACAGAAAAATAACAACCATCTATCATGAACCTGCAGTCCATCCTTCTTCTCTTCATTATTTGATTGTGGATAGGGCCCATAAAAATGAAAAGTAGCTTTCACACTCTGGAATAGACATTCCACTTAAAACTTGAGAGTCAATAGAGTGTAGTATTTAAATGCATGCATTCAGAAGCCAGACTACTTGGGTTTGAATCCCAGGCTTGCCCCTGTGTGACTTTGGGCAAGCTACATAAATTCCTTATAATTCCATTTCTTTATCAGGGGATGCTGATAATGACTACCTCCATAGATTGTTATGAGTCAATGAATTAATTTTAAATGAATGAATGCTTGTGCAGTGTTAAGAAGAGTTTTTTGCTACTATTGTTATTATTTAATTTGGGAAGATTTGTTTGCCAATCAAACGGTTTCATTGTATTTTATAAGTTAATAGTATTGGCACATGACTCCAAAATATAATGTGACTTTATGTATATCAACTGCTACCTCCTAGAAAAAGAGGTAGAAAAGGTTAACTAATTTATACATAGTTATGTAGTTTATAAATGATATTGTTTATGTACCCATATGCACTGCACCTCAACATTTATTGACAGATAGGACCCAAAATATGTAGTTGAGAAAAAGTACGCTAATGGAATAAAAGCCAGCTGAATTAGGACTGCGAAGGCAGCTGAGAACATAGATATTTTGTTTTTAACAGTAGGACAAGTAAGTCAGGGCTATCTGTGACAATAGCATTTCTAAAAAAAAAAAAACCTCTTCATTTGGAACCAAAGCATATTCACTATCCTGCTAAATACAAATATATTTCCTAATAAAAATAATTTGTATAAAAGTATTTTCTTGTTCAAAATATTTCACACAAACTTGCTCTCAGTCTTGCTTCTGTTTTTCTAGTTTACATGCTTCTCTTTAATATCAGCTGGCCAAAGATTCTTTTTTCCTATTTATTTTCAGATGCCAGATGTTTCTAAAAATTAATCTTTCTGTTGTAGAGCTGATTTTGTCCACAAATCCAGGTATCTTGAGAAATGGAATCTTGATCCTTGAATATTCTCCAAAAATGGGGCACATACAGTTTAGATTCTATAGCATCTAAGATGCTTTCTAGAAAAACATCCTTGGGTTTTTCTGGAAAGTTTATCTTAGTAAAACAGTTAAGGATGGTAGTCATTTGCTTGTGAGTCCATAGATTGTTGAGGTTGATAATGACCTATTTGGAGAGATTAGAAATTTATTGACAGGTGTGTCCTCTCCCCAGACAGCTTTCCTTGCTAAGCAGCCACTGCAAATCCTCTCTCCTCACATGGTCTGGTGATGAATGAATTTGAAAACACATGTACTGTGTTTTAATTCATTCACCAGCAAGAATTTATGACGTCTGCCATATAGGAGAATATTCAGAGACGTTGCAAAAGAATGAGATAAAAGCCATAGTCTCTGCCTTTAAGGACATCACAATGGAGGAGGGGGAAAATACAATTAAATTGATGATTATACCAGTGTGTGAGTTAAATGGTAACATATGGAAGTTGGTGTGGGAGAAGTTGAAGAAGGCTTCTTTGAAATGTCATATGTAAGCTGAATTTTGAAAGATTATTAGGAATTGAATCCTTGAAGAAAGTTTAGAAGAATATTCCTCCAGAAGGAGGGAAGAAACAGCATGTATCATGATGTAGAGGCAAGGAAAAGCATGACAAGTTAAGGACCTGAAAAGAATATGTTGTTGGAGAATAACATGAGAGGCAGGGAATGATGAAAGTTAAGCTGAAGAAGTAGATGGGGGCAAGCTGGATCAGGGATTTGCCAAATGTATTCTTCCAGCCAAATGTGACTGAAGCTTATGTTTGTACACAAAATTTCATTGAAACATAGCCATGCCCATATATTTGCATATGGTTTATGGCTGCTTTGGCACAACAGCAGAGTTGAGCAGCTATATCAGGGACCTTACGGTCTCAGTGCCTAAACTATTTACCATGTGACTCCTTACAGAAAATTTGTTTTCTAAGGCCTAGGTTAGATTATGTTGGGCCATAAATGTCTTTCAAAAAAACTTTTGAAATTTACCAGAAGAAAATAAAGAGCTACGGGATAACTTTAAACTCAATAGGTAGAACACATTGTGCAGAATGCAAGGAGAGAATGGAAAGTATAAAAGCAGGGATACCAGGTAAGAAGCTGTTGTACATGAAGTTACCTATAGGTTTAGACTTGAAGTCAAGGAAAGGAAGTGAGAATGAAAAAGAAGTGATAGATTCAAGCAATTGTAAATTGGTAAAAATCATTGAGAGTTGGTGACTGAGTGGATATATGGAATAAAAGAAGGAGTCCATGATAATCAACAGATTTTGGACTGGGCATCTGAAAATACATTTGAACTCATTCATTAAGATAGGGAATTTAGGATGAATGGGTTAGAACAAGAGTGACTGTGATGAGTTGTGTTTGAAATCGTTTGAGTTTGAGTTGGATATGAAAAAATAAGTGGCCAAATCAAGAAGACACTTTTATATATTGGTGCGGAACCGGCAGTGAGAAAATACAGATTTAGTTACTAGTCTGGTAGTTGAAACCAGTTAATGAGGTAACTGGGGAAGTTGTTAAACATCCAGAGAAAGATGGCTCAAGATGAAGTAGTAGATTGAGTTTCAGAAGTAGAAGAAATATGAGGGGTCTTCAAAAAGTTCATGAAAATATTCATATTATCTTTTAATTTCATTTTCTCACAGATGTTTTGAAGTACTCTCGGAGCAGGAAGGTATTGTATTTTGGAATTTAAAGGAGATCTTTACGAACAGAAAATCGTCAACAGTGCTAAGTGCTGGAAGTAAGTTCAATTAGACAAAGTGTCAGAAGTGACCTTAGACAATTAATGAATAAGTTAATAGTAACATTAACAAGAGAAATTTCAGTGAAGTATTTGTAGTAGAAACCAGATTGAACTGGGTTAAGGAGTGAAATCCAGGTAAGGAAGGAGAGGCAATAAGTTAAATAATTGTGTGAAAAGTTGGCTATTGCTATGGTTTGAATATGTCCCCAAAGTTCATGTGTTGGAAACTTAATCCCCAATGCAACAATCTTGAGAGGTGAGTCCCTTAAGAGATGATTAGATCATGAGGTCTCTGTCCTCATAAATGGATTAACACCATTATTGCTAGCTATCATGGCAGTGGGTTCCTAATAAAAAAAGTTAGTTTGGCCCCCTTTCCTTCTCTCTCTCTCACGTGTGTTCTTTTGTCCTTCTGCTTTCTGCCATGGAATGACAGAGCAAGAAGGCCCTCACCAGATGTCACCACTTGATTTTGGGCTTCCCAGCCTCCAGAATTGTGAGCCAAATATACCCAGTCTATGGTATTCTGTTATTGCAGCACAAAGTGAACTAGGACAGCAATGAAGAAGAGAAAAAGAAAAAAAGATAGAATGAAAGCTCTGGAAAAAAAGTTTGGCTAAGGTTTTGTTTGGGGATCTAGCATTGTTACATGATGAAGGGAAATAGTGAGAGGAGAGGGTTTTAATGGAAATCACATAAACTTCACAGTTAATGAGCCTTGGTTTGAATCCCTGCTGTGTCCATTGTTAGTTGTATAGACTTTAATCCTTCTGTTGCAGGATTTCCAGAACCATTCTGAACTTCAATTTTCTCATTGTAAAATGCAGACTGTAATTTCTATCTTGCAGACTTGTTTTTTGAGTGGAGTGAAATTATGTCTACAAAGTACTTAGCAGAATGTCTGTCACATAATTAGGGCTCGATAAATAATATTCTCTATTATTGATTAAGACAATATTTTTATACACTCATTAGTTAATGCTAATGTAAGTTATATCTTATTGAACCAATCACTCTCAGACAACTTTAAGTACTGAGAGGCCAAGGACTTTTTAACACATATCACAGAAATCTAAGGACAGAAAAGAGATACTACCCATTGTAATCTTGGGAGTATGGTGAGATTGCCCTGAAGGAGTAAACTTGGGATGAATATTTCTGAATAAAGGTATCTGAAAAGGGGCATGGCACCGCCTCAACTGAGCTTACTTCTCTCAGTTTTAGTCTCTGTAATGAACGTATTAAATGCAAATGTTGTTTGAAAATAAAGATGTTTTGGATTATCATAATAAAAGTGCTCTTTATCTTTGGCCTAGACTATACATGTTCATTTCTCATGAGTAGCTGTGTGCTTGGAAATTCCTCAGTATTTCACAAATCTGTGAAGCAGGCTTTCAATATGACATTATCAGCTTCTTGGTCCTTACAAAGAAACAGAAGAAAAATTACTATATTCATTTCTATTTACAAATCATTCCTGGGCCACAGAAATAGCACAGCAATGAATTCATCATTTTAAGGAAATTCCCTTTGCTTGAACATAATTTATGTTTCCCAGTACTGAGCTTATAAATTCTTATGATTCCTTATTTGGAATTATCCTTCTGAGTCAAAACCAGACTATAAAATCTGTATTGGTTCAGACTAAACATGAGCAACATACTACCACTACCCACCAAAAGAACAACAAAGAACTCTTGGTAGAGTAATTTAGGAGAAGATAAATATTCTGGTACAAAATGAGGCAGGAACTTAAAGCTTTCTTACTCTTTATTCTTAACATTGGATTGAATTCAATGTCAAGCTGATAAAGACAAATACTTTATCTTTTACTGTAGTAATTTTCTCTCTATTGTAAAATCATTTTCATTCGTAAGACTCTGTTATGAAAAAGAGGACTTTTCTTCTGTCGTCCCATCTGTTCCATAAAGAAAATAAGTATTCAAGGAAGCGATGTCATAAAAAGTGCCTGTGTGTGGTCTGGAGCCTGCTTAATGTAGAATCAAAGGACTCTGTAAGACTTCAAGAGATTTTCAGTCCATTCCATCACCTCCAGACAAGATTTCACCTAAACCCGTTTGGACAGACTACTTTTTAAAGTGTCTAGGTCAGGCATTTGGATAGTTACCCTTGATAACTACCAGGAGTTTATTCTCAAGTTTAAGTCTTAAATGCATCTCTTAACAATTAAATCCTCATTCTCATGATGGACCTTAAATGGGGAACCCCTGGATATTTAAAGCTTGCTGTGAATAATTTTTAACACTTCATCCTTGAACTGTTAACAATAATAAATAAGCGACCTTCTTGTATAATCAGACATTTTAAATGTTAGTAGAACCTTCAAGAATGAAAGGTAAATAAGAATAGAAAAGCAAAGTCCCAGTTTGTGTGTGTGTGTGTGTGCGCGTGCACACATGTGCGTATGTGTACGTGTGTACTCAGGGGTGAGAGACTGGGCACATGAGAAAAGAGTAATAGTGCAGTATCTAATTGTGGGAATAATAATCAAACTTGAACAGATTTTTTAAAATCATGCTTCACAGAATTTTATGTTGAGTAGAAAAAAATATTTATATGTTAGTGGCAGGATAGCTAATATCTGCAAGCAAATTAGATGGATGCAGATAAATGCATAGCAAGGGAGCAAATTCATTTTTAAGAACATAAATTTGTGGTTCACTTCTGAATCATTTACAGGTAGTAAACTTGTTTTAAAATTTTACTATTTGAAATGTGGATATGCTGTCATTAGCAGAACACAGGTGCCCTCTAGCCTCTCTTTTTACGAAGTTGTGCTGAGAACTAGCCAGGTAGGCAACGGTGATCAAGGAGTCTAACTTGCCCTTTTGAAGTCTTACTGATTGAGATGCATTAACAGCTAAACTTCAAAGACCAATACTTCATCATTTCTGTGATCCAATCACTGTATTCAGCTGCAATTTACAGGCTGGCGATGTTAAATTGGGAATCATTTAGATGCTCCCAATTAAGCTTTGCAAATGAAATTAAAAGTTCAAAGTACTCAGCTGCCTGTAAAGTGAGTTGGCAAAGTTGGGAGAAGGCTGTGGTAGTTTGCTTTGAAGTTTGTTTTGTTTGTCAGTGCATCTTCGAGAGTTAAATGGGATAGTTGCTTGATATTATAATTTTTTTAAGGCAATACAGTCTGGGTCAAAACAGTTTCTATTGGACTACATTCTTTTTTTTTTTTTTTTAAATAGCAGGATGGAGTTATATTAACATAAAATTCCCTGAACACATTCACGCACACACATACCCGTAGCTTGATGTATTTGAATTTCCAAATTTACCTTCTCCACCCTGTGTGCAAGCTTTGAGATTCACTGCCATCTAAACCACCCATCATACCTGGCTGACTCCCCATCCTGAAAAGCTTTAGGGAAGCAAGGTCAAAAGTTGCATTTTCATGAGGTCCAGAAGGGGCAAGAATCATAAAATCAGGCTCCAGGAAATAAGGAAACTAGCACAGAAAATAAAATATAATGGGACCCATTTGATCAAAAATAACATAGAAGAAAATGTTTTCACTTTGTAATAGAATTAGATTCTTAAATATGGAAGTGCTCTCAGAGTAGGAGGGGCATTGGATTTTTCAAAGAGAGTGATCAAGTAAGTATTGGAAGTGTCTGATTAAATGTGTAAGTGAGTGCTGGCATTTTAATTTTTGTGAGGGAAGAAGGAAAAGAACTATAACCTGGCGTTGCTTTTAACATAAATGCTTTATAGTTTATTATGCAAGTGAAATATGAGACAGACATTAGGTTTGAGGCACTGGATTAAAGCACATGAAGCATTTCTTTGTTTCATTTACACTCTGTCCATCAGCCTGTGGTAGAGGGCTCATGTTTTTCTATTGCTGTTTCTGCTGTTTAATATGTTTTCCAAGTGAAAAAATTGTTGATTTCTTCTGATTTTTTCCAAACGGAATACATTTTATCTTTTTAGTACAAATCTGAACTCTCTGAACAGCACATCAAAGATCTCTTATGAATTCCCAGAACTTTTTTGGAAGGCAGGGGCATTTTCATCTGCTAGAGAGAAAAGGTGGGTGGTGAAATATGAGTAAGTTGCAGGAGCCCAGGGAAGATCCAGGGCAGGAAGGACAGCTTCCTGACTCCCACCCCAAGCCCTGATGCCTGGTTTGTGGCCACCCCAATAAAAACAGTAGCAAAAAGAAACAGTGAAGGGATTGGGCTATGAAAATGGTTACTTTTCCTAAGAGGCAAATGGGGCAAAAAAAAAAAAGTCTGCCTGTTTTATACATGTCTTTTCAACTGCACTTTACATCGCAATGAATCAACAGGGGAAAAAAGCTTTTTGTAAAATGTCAAGTTGAAAGCTGACTTCCATTCTAAACTAAGGTGACCTCCCAGTCAGGGCACAGACACGCTTTTTCCACTGTTGTTTCTCTGACATCATCGAAGGGTCTGCATGAGATGACAAGTTGCTGGGGAATTCTCAGCTTATTTTCGCCAATGAAGGAGCAGTTATTATGGTCCTAATCATTAATTTCATTATCCTATTGACATTGGGGGAAAAACTGGTACAAGACATACAGTAGTCCCTATGTTTCCAAACCAGCTGAGGAGCAGAACTTGAATAGTAACTTCTGAAGTCGGCAGAAGAGAGCAAGAGGGAGCCAAGTGGTCCTCCCCAGCATTTAAGGGCATGTGTGTGCTGGGAGCCCACACCTGCACAATCTGCTCTGGCAGCACCACTTCAGGAAGCTCGGTTTTGCAATGCTGCCCAAAATGGAAAGAGCAGGGAGAGACAGATGGTGCATCTGTGGAGGCCAAATCCAGTTGTGTATCCTTAATTTCTTTGTTCTCTCTCTGTTCCTATGGAACCCTGAGGATAAGAAGATGTGAAACTAATCTTGAAAGTAAAAGGAGCACTTTTTAAAAGTGTGGGAAACTTTCTGGCATAGAAAATTTATATATGCTTCTGCAGGGTCTCTCTTGATTTGTTTAGTTTTCCTCCAATTTAGGATAATTGCATAGTCTCTAAAAGAAAGATCTTTTCAAATAAAATCTATTTTAGGGGATATTGGAAAATTTTTAAAAATTCTAATTTGTATTACAACCTAGAAATAATTGTTCAAATTTTGTAAATATGGGGTTCTTGTCTTCCCAGGTTCTAAGTCATTTCCGTGTGCTGAGGTAAGAGTACAAAGAGGCAAGTCACTCTTAAGGCCCACTTGGGTTCTTTTTATTTTGTGTGGGTGTTTTTGTAATTGCATCTCACTTAAAAAAAGGTAACATTACATCAATGAGCAATACCTTGAACCTTGAAACTTTTCTAAATTTCACTAACATCACAGTTCAGCATTCCTCAAATGATAAAAAACACAGGACGGTTTGCAATCCATTTATTATATCTCAACAGAGGTGGGAATCATGGCCTGAACTGCGCTCTAGAAAACTCTCTGGTTGTGCTGGGCTGTATTAACAGCAACAAAACCAGAACAGTGCTTACCTCCTAATTACTCTTAGTTAATAATGACTAGTATAATCCACAAAGGATTGGAGGCAACAATCACCTTTAGTCATTGAGTTGAATACTGACAAAGAATGTTTCTCACCTCCATATTAAACAATGCTTATTGTTAAAGGGGAGATTTCTGACATGAAAACAGGGCAGGCATTGTGCATGGATGGGATCTTAGGTAGAAACAATGAGGGTAGCAATGTCTATATTGTGGGTTTTTGATGAGGATTAGAGGGAATGGCAGACAGTAGGTACAAAATACATGATAAATGATTGCCTCCACATAATCTACTCTATATCTGAAAGGCAGCCATGGGAGTAAGCTGATACCCATCTCCTTTAGAATAGTGGCAAAAAGAGCAAAAGGATCTATTTCCTATCTAAGATACTTTTATAGTCTATTTTCATTGGACATTTTAAACTAGAATTAAAGGGCTGGCCCGGTGGCGCACTGCTACAGTGCGCCGCTTGGGAAGCGCGGCAGTGCTCCCGCCGAGGGTTCGGATCCCACATACAGACCGGCTGCTCACTGGCTGAGCGAGGTGCGGGAGCAACACCAAGGGTTGCGATCCCGTTGCCGGTCCCGGTCCGGTATGGGCGTGACACTGAGGGTTGCGATCCGTTGTCGGTCACGAAAAAAGACAAAAAAAACCCAAAAAAC